>NC_135275.1:19135000-19275000 GCF_051311805.1 Agelaius phoeniceus | reverse complement strand
AATGTCCACGCACACATACATTATATGCCTTTTCAAATAGAACAGTCTGTGTTCTCTCACATTCAGTTCAACAGAATTAGGTTGGGACTGTATTAATCATGGAGCGTCTTACCCTTTAATTGAAGTCACTACAGTTCTTCATCTGAACGCCTTTGGTGAGCCATGACCATCTATGGGCCATAATGTTGGTAATTAATAATTTGTGTATATTTAGTGTTGTTGAAGCTGTTGGCTGTGGTGCATGGGACTCTGACACTGTCCATACTGTTTCCTTTGTATCCCTCCCTCCATGGTGGCAATTGCAGCTACCACCCACAGTATCTTCGTTGTTGTAAACTCTGTGTAGGTCAGCAGTCCTGGGAGTCACTGAAGAAGCTCCTCTAGCTTCCTACCTCTACCAAAGGTCTTACAGTAAGAAGGGAAGAAATAAATCCTCTGCTAAATCCATGTCTGTTAAGAGGAGGAAGGGATAGCAGTAGCCTTTGCTGGTGGCCGGGTCTTACAAATAGGTGCATGCAGCCCTCATGCAGTCCATGACCAGGGGAGCAGGGGAAGTAGTGGTGTTTGTTGTGTTGACATGAAGAGGCTGCAGCCCCAACAAGGACTCCTCATGCTGCTCACAAGGCCTGTGGCTCAAGCCAGATGTTTTGCTGAAGCAACTTGACGAATAGCTGGACGCATCAATAGTGGGAGATTAGCATCTCTGTAATTTAAAGTATTTTACTCCCTCCTCTCCCCCGAGTATCCTGATGTTCAAGGCTGCCAGAAAGTGCCTGTAATCTTGCCTTTTAAGTCAAAAGTGTAGGAGAGGACTGTTTTAGGTGTCTCTAGGTGCCCAGTTTGCTGTATGGTGCAGAACCATGGGTACATCACATTGCTGAGGCTGTTCCATATGCAGATATTATGCCTGTTTTGTGAGTAAGTGTCTGTGGAGCTGCTTGAACACAGATTCCTATTACTGCTTGTGGGAGTCGGAATTTTGTACTCTTGTCTTCCAAACCGTGTTCCATCCAGCAACCCCTTCAAGTCTTGTGAGACCATCACCTTTGCATATTTTGTCTGAAAAGTCTTCGCGCGCAGTTCCGCGTGCCAGAAGCCGCATACTATGTTTTCCTAAAAATTACGTTCGGGTTGCCAAAAAAATTGGTGGGAACTTGCAATTTCCGAGTTACAAGTTCACACGCCAACTGCGAAAGGAGAAAAGCCGACGTGCGAGGTTTTGCAGAACCCTGACTGTCTCCCTTCCGGCTGAGCTCTAATCTGTGCTCCCACCGGTGTCGTGTGTGCCGACAGCCGGAGCAGGCACCGGGGCTGGCGGCTCCCTTCCAGCGTGTGGGCAGCCCGAGCGGCACAGGCAAGCAGGAAGGGAAGGAGAAAAAGGAGACCGAGCTGCAGACTCTGACTTGAGAAGTAATTTCAGCCATGCCTTGGCGGATGGGAAATTGGGTTAGCGTGGTCTTTGGAAAAGCACAGGTTGGGCAATGAGAAAGGAGCAGATCGCCAGCGGAGCAGGTGGTCGTTTACAAAACAATCCGTCTTTTTATGTATTTAGTAAGTCTTGAAGTAATGGCTGCAAGAGATCCGTTTGTTGCTGCCCATGCTCCCCTCCCAATTATTGAAAATAGCTTTTGCACATCCTGATTTTGTGTGCTGAAATATTTTGGGGTTTAACTTTGTTATTTTATTTTTTAAAGTCTTCAGTGGTTGCATGTTTGACACGGCTTTGTTATGCTAGATGTTATGCTATGATCTGGCACACAGAGCATTAATTCCTTTATCAGCTCTGTTTCCTTTACAGTTGTTCATTTAATTGAGCTCCTCTGTGTATTTTGCAAAACAAGATGCATTCATTATAACTTGCAGACCTCAGATAGTATTGTAACATGTTTCAGAAAAATAGCACTTTTGTAGATAGTTGTGGAAGTTGGGTGTTTGGTTTATTTTTCAGATGATGGGAGGAAGCAGTAGCAGAATTCTTGCATGCATAATCAGTCAGAACTTTCCAGAAGCTCTTTATTCAAGTTATTTTCTTTTAAAGCTGTGTTTACTCTAAGAATTCGGCTGAGGCAGTTGAAATATGTGGCTGCAGTGGGGAACAAAATACACTGTATGTTTTGTTACTCTCCTTGTTCTGCTTTGACTTGTGCAAACAGTTTTAATCCAAAGGAAGAGATCATACGGTCTGTGACTGCGGTATCGTACAATCCAGTTTAGGGTGCAAATTACCCTCTTATGGTACATCCTGACATTGAATAGTTTTGTCTGGAATAAGCTGTAAATAGAGTGTATCCTTCTCTTTCACAAGCCCTTGGAGCAGGAAGCCACATGCCTTAGCTCTACAGTGTTCAGGAGCCAGCACATCTGTGGGACCATGCACCTGCATGCGGCTGGAGATGTTCAGGCAGTGTCTTCAGTGCAGAATTTGAACATTAAACACTCATTTCTGGTCGCAGACAGCCTCACATGCTGCCCAGGGGTTCAGCACCAGAAAGGCCATTTCCTGGAGCATGGAGCAAACTCTGCTGAGCTTGGCAGAGCTTGTGAAGTACCCTCCCAGCCCAGGGCTGAACAGCTGGTTCTGGACAGGTCATGGGGCCACAGTGCTGTCTGTTGGGAGGATTTCTGTTGCATTGGCATCGTGCATGAAAAAGGTATGGGCAGGCACAGGAGTGCTCAGGATTGTTCACTGTTACTGGCCAAGGCAAGCTGGAGAGGCTCATGTGGTGTCCTGCAAATCCTCTCTGCTGTTGCCTCTCCTTCTCCCAGCCATGACTGATGGTGGATTGGAGGTGGGCATTGCTCCTTAGCCACGGGTGAATGTGGAAGGGGGATGAAGAACTTGGTTTCCTGCATCCTGACTCAAAAGTAGGCATATGTGCTTTTTTGGGGGAGTTAGAAACAAATTGGTTTCTACAGAGCTTTTTTAGGGAGTTTTCTCAGGCACAGGATGAAATTTTGAGGTGAAAAAAAAATCATGCTTCTCTATTGGGCCAGTGTGGAGAAGGACCAACTGTATTTTTGGGTGCTTGGGATCCATGTGTGTGGCTGTTGAGGAACATGTGCTGCATGTACACATCTCCTGCACAGAAATGTGATGGGTGGAATCCTTGCTCTGGACTGAGACTGGAGCTATTCCTGGGAAAGAAAACATCAAGGAAAAACTGGGGATGAAGGCACCTCTTCTGTCCTGCTTACTCTGTTCTTGCTGATGTGAACTGGCATGCTGGGTGCTTGGATAATGTGTGTGTTTGTGTGTTAGCTTACACACCAGTGTGCACAGACACATTTGGTTTCCCTGATGCATTGTGCTGTCCTTGCTGTAATCTGAGAACCACAGCCCTTGGACAGGGCAAGGCAGAGAGTCCATCTGTGTCTCCACAAAAGCTTAGCTAAGTGCATTTTTTTATATTGTGTTATGGGCCTGATTCTTGTGGGGGGTTAGATGCTCTCTGTTGTGGATGCCCAGTGTTTTTGCAAGTCACCCTGCTCAGAAGTTGGTGGTTACAGGGCTTTTTTTAAAGGGGAAAAAGCATTTTTCCAGTTGTTTCTCCATAGACTGAAACTGCTAAAGAGCCCTTGCTTAGTTTTCCACACATAAGGCACACACTGATGGGAGCATGAGAGGGACTGCAGGTCTTGGAAGGCTTGAAGTGTGTGAAAACAAGGAGTCCTAATGAAAAGGGTTTTGCAATTTAATTGTAGTGGGTGTGCCTTTGTTTGTGCAGAGAAATGAAAGTGCTGGAGGCCGAAGTGCTTTCTTTATCCTCAGAATAGGGAGCAGTACAAACTTCCCTGGCCAGTTCTGCCAAGGTGCCTGAGACCTGCAAGTCCCTGCAGAGCTTTGGCTCTCTGCTCACTGGGACCCCATCCCAGAGCCTTTGAGCCTTCAGCCATCCAGCCTCACAGGGCTCCCCAGAAATACCATGTTTAGCATGAGAAGGACCTTTCTTGGGTTCCTGAGTGCCTTTCCTCTTGAGGTGTTTGTCCACCTCACAGATTCTCTGCGTTTGGGAAGACCATTGTGTCCTTTGCAGTGGTTTTGAGAGTCACGACTTTCCCAGTGTTCTGCTTGTTCAAGGCAAGGGGCTTGTTCCTCCTGCCCACTGCCCTGTTAACCCCTTTGGAGTAGTCCATGAATCCCAGTCTGGTGCCAGGGGGCCAAATGTCCTGCTCCCCTCCTGAGCATCAGCCTCCTGAGCTGCCCCGTGCCCCACAGCAACACAATCCATTTTAAAAAGATGCTGTTTGCAGCATCTTGGACTTGCTGTGCAAGGATGAGAAATGCTAACATAAATTCTTTAAATAACATCTAGTAGTGTTGAATGCACAGAATTATAAAACATTTTTATATTCTGAGACTCATTTGCATCTTCACATTAAAAACTGTGGTTTTCTTCTCAGGGAATGGTTGCAAGATCTGATTTGTTTTGAAATCAAAGCTAAATTTGTGTTCTTGCTTTCCTCTTTGCCCTTCATTTGACAAATTTTTCTTGTTCTATAAATACAGAATTGTAAACAAGGGCTAATCCTTAGCAACAACCTGGAAAGTTAACATTTCTCTCCAGCTCCTATTATAATTAATTCAGACACTATGAATATGATGTGATTTACACATACTATTCCTAAGGCCAGGAGGTACTAATATCTTGTTAGAGAACTGAGGAAAAGAACATGCTTTTGTGTGTGCCATATAACATAATTGCAATGCATTTTCTTTCATGTGTTTAAAGATGTTTAAAGATGCTTTTTACTTTGCACTTGAAAAATGAAAGGCTTCTGCTTCTGCATTTGGCTGAAATTGTCTTAAATGTGTTTTCCCTCCTGCAGCAGTCAACATTGTCAAAACATTTTGCAAAGTACATTTTAATAATATGGGTTAGGACCATGATTATATTAATTTAATTCTCTGTGTAGGTAAATTCGTAAGATGCTTCCACTTTGTCGTAAAAGTTTTTCACAGTAAACATCGTATGTTTTCCCTGTGCAAAAAAGGAAGGAGATAATATAGTTGACAAAAGAATAAAATGCCTTGTGTGAAAATTGTAAAAGTCCAGCTTGAGCAGTCTTTCTCTCATGGTCCATCCTTGTATTTTATTTAATTTTCATTTAATTTTGTTTTGTTCTGTTTATATTTGTTCAGGGAGTGTTTTTGTAGTGTTAATCTATGTAAGCCACATGCAGTTGAAAACTGCAACTCCCAAAAGGCTGTGATTAAAACATTATGGATGTGGCAAACCACAAATGCAAAAGGAAGTTTACATTTAGATTTTCTATATAAAAAATATTATATTCAAGTTTTGTAATACCTTGGTATCGTGGTCAGCATTGCCATAAAAATTCTGTGTTATATGGAATGATACAATCTGTGAAGCATTTCCCATTATGTAGACACCATGTCTTTAAATTATAGCAATTTCTTAAGATTTTAAAGCAAAATGAGCTCTTAGAAGTGTGATTAATAGCAGGGAATGAGGCTAACACTGGGTCATCAGTGGCACTCCATTACAAAAAAGGTTGGACTAATAAAAGCATCCATCTATTTGACCAATAAAGCATTTGAATGATATGCTTATAGTTTTTATCATAGTGTAGTTACTTTGTACTGAATAAACTGTGATTTTACGTGCTGGAAAAGGAGCGTGGAACAGGCAGCGCGGCTGAGGTGAGAGCAGTTGTCTCAAGTAGGGAAATATCAGGACTTTTATGTGAAGCTTGATGTTTTCAGAAGCCTTCAGGTTGCAGTGTCTAAATTTTTGAAGCTGCTGTGAAATATCTAAATCCCCCGTGACCCGTGCCTGCCTGCCCACAGTCATTCGGTGAGGCTGGCCCTCGCTGTCCTGCAGGGAGGGGAGAAAGGAGGGTATTGTGTGTAATCATTAATTCAGAGTTAAGTCCCCGGCAGCCCCAGACATCAGAAATACTCTGCTGCAGCACAGGAAATGGGGCAGCACTTCTGTTTTCCTGGTGTGCGGACGCCAACCCCGTCCTCGAGTCGCACCTTTCATCCTGCCTGCTATTATGCTGTCAACCTGATGTATTAAAAAATAGGCAGTTGCCTGAACAATACTGCATTTGGGTTTTATTTAAATACCTGTCTTATTAGTAGGTTGTACTGATTTCATGGTTTTGAACCTTTTTTTTTCTTTTTTTTTTTTTTTTTTTTGCTACAACAAAAGGCTAAACATTTTCTGAGAAAGAAAACGAAGGTTCTTGGCCAGCTGTGGATGTCCAGGATTGTGCTGTGAAAAAAAGTAACAAATATTCTAAAACTTGTAAAAAAATGATGAGGGGGGAGGCTTCTGGCCATCATGCTGTTTGCACATGAAATGGCAAGGGAGGGGAGATTAGTGCCAGGGCCAGCTGTGACCTTGGATGCTTCATAGATTTGAGACTGGGATGATTTTCCTCAGTGCTTGGCGGTGATGCTGGTGCTCATCAGAAGGTAGGGGTGAACCAGGGAGGGACGATGGTGCAGCTGGGAGGAAAAGGGACCCGTGGTATAGCCCACAGTTATATCCACTAACCCCACCTGAGTGGTGCAACATCCTAAAGGGCTTCTTTTACATAGGAGAGGGATGAAGAGACCCATGGAGGTCCCATGCAGGGATTGTGTCAGGGCAGGAATGTAACCCGGAGCCCTGGATTAACCTCTACCATTAGGACCATCCATCTTCTCTCCCTGTACTTCAGATCCTTCCCGAAATCCGTGTTCAGGATAGACAACTTAGAGAAACCTCCCTGGAGGAACGCTGCCATAGGAAATTTCAGGAGTGTTACAGGGATGAGAGATGGGGAAGAAAAGGCTTTCTGGAAGGTGGCAGACCTAGGGGATTTGGGTGTCCTGAGCACCTTGAGGACTAAAGTCACAAAGCCTCAGGGCCAAGAGAGGGATGTTGGGTCAGGAGCAGTTGGGGGCAGTTGAGGTTTTGGTTGCTGAAAGACATCCAAGGGGCTTCTGGGTTAAAAAAGAGGAGCTGGGGAGATCTACAAGGATCAAAGAATGGTGATGGGAGGCAGAGGCAACGGGGCTGAGGGTAGGAAAGAAAAAGGAGGGAGAAGAGGGCTGAACCATGGCTTCATTGCTGTTGCAGGGCCCTGGCATGGCCATGGGTGTGTGTGTGAATGACTCGTGTCCACGGTCATGCTGGGCTGGTTGGGCTGTGTCAAAAGCTGTTGTTTTGCTTGTTTGTTCTAGGAGTGAAATGAAAATTTTGTACTCCACCTTTTGCAGTTGTTTTTCTGGGTTTTCAATTGTTTTTGTGTTTTTTTTTTTCTAATGCAAATGGATCTTTCACATTAGTGGTTTGGCCGGTAAATCTTGTTTTGTGAAACACTTTCAAGTGTTTTCAACTCCTTTCTTTCTCCTTTATCAGAACAGATGCACAGCTCTGTATTTTCCCCTGCTGCCTGTTGTCTTGAGGTTGCACAGCAAGACTGCAAAGGCTTTTTTGTTTGTTGTTGTTGAAGGGGAGGAAAAAAAAACCCTCAATCCACAGAAGAGTTAACAGGATTTCACTTGATCTGCTCGTTTATGCAATGAGTAATGCGAGGTTGGTAACAGCAAATTGTTGTTTATAAGCAAACATGGCACTGTGTAAACAAGAAGGCCCGGTCCCCAACTGGTTTGATTTCATGGTGGTCAGCAGCTGATGCATGTAACGTACAACCTTTCTGCTTCTCGAAATGTCAGAAGAATGACTATTTGTTTGTCTTGAGTTCTTCCCAGCTGTTTACTCTGTAATGCATTTGCCTCAACCTTGATTCCCTAAGAGTGGCCCCTTTCTCCTCCCTACTCTGTTTACATTAGTCCTGCCCCGAGTGTCACCTATGAAATCTGTTGATTATTCCACCTGGTTAATGTTAAATTGCTCTTGCAAGATGATGTGTTTGTTCATAAACACAAATGCTGGGCCCCTTGTTTACTGTACCCATGGCAGCAATCAGTTATTAAACAAATATTGCTTTGTTTGCGGGTGTGAGCAGCAGTTTATCCTGCAAGGTCTGGAAAAAAACCTTTAAATGCTGGGATTTTGATAAAGGAGAAAAAGGGGAGCTTGTCCCTGGAATGTGGCTGAAACTCACTTTGGTTTGCTTTGCTTATCTTTAACTTGGGTGAAGGGGCTAGAAAGATTAGCAAGTTGTTTGGTTTTTCCAAGAGATTTCCTTAGTGTAATGATATCTATCCAGTTGTTTGCTTTTTTCAGAAGGGAGAGAGCACTCCTGCAAGACGACTAGCACAGCAGTAGACGGCTGATGGCTAGAAAATCCTGCATGGAGCAAACAAGGAGGTAGAAGGTCTAGGATAAAGGTATAGGGCTATGAACCAGGTAATCACCCCAAAACTACGGCCTTGTGTTCTATGTCAGCATTTTCGGTTTCTCTCTTCTCTCGTGTCGGATTTTAATTGATGCATGTGCCCTCAATGGGGTTGGAAAAGGCAAAGCTTTCAGCTTTACTTCTGAGGAGATCTGAGGAAAATCTGTTTTAGAAGCAGAGCCGTTTGAATGGAGAGAAAATACCAAATTTAAAAACACGCTTTGTTGCTCCTCCTCCTGCGAGTGAGATGACGGAGCTGCTTTTCTTCCTTTTATAACTGGAAAACTGCGTTTACATCTGCTAATTTCTCTGTGCTGCCTGTTTGTTCTTTGGTTTCTGGGAGTCCTAATTAGAGAGAGCCATCCTGGTAGTTGTTGCTTTTGGGTTGTTTTGAAAATGAGCAAGAAAAACTTGCTCACACCATCTTTGTTTTTCAAAATTACTGTTTGTTATTGTTTCTGAGTGGGGCTTGGATTTCAAATGCCAGGCAGGACCTGTTAGCACTAACAGTAAATGGCTAGGGCTTTTTACACAAAGGGAGTAAACCCTCTTTGAGTGACCTTGAGAAAGAAATGTTAACTCTTTTTGTGTGAATGTGTTGCCTATTCCTGTATATCTGAATTCATTTGTTAAAATGTGAAGGGGTTTTCTGTTTCTTTATATATGAATTCATTTATTATGATATCTTGGATACATATTCATAGAAAGCATAAAATGAAATAATTGTCCTCTTCATGCCTTGGAAAAGAAAGCAAAAAAATATACATAAAAATATATTCCCTGTATTCCCTAGTTTGCATCAGTGATCCAAAATACTGCTCGTTTGAGCTGCTGGAGCAGTGTCAGGGCTGGAGGGGAGCTGGAGGTACCTGAAGTGTGTAAGTGGACAAGCTGGTCATTAATTAACTCGTGTTACTGCCATGAATCAAACCTTTGCTACCTTGAACGAAGTGAAAACGGCATTGTGCAGAATTGTTAGAGTTGCACCTGGCTTTGAGGTGGTTTTTGACTTCTGGAGGCTGCTAGAGAGTTTAGATATGCTTTAATGGAGATGTGCATGGAGGGTGGGAGTCTAATTCATCTACGGCCAGCACTTGGTACGAGGTTTCATGTTATCTTGTTGGAGCAGTGCTGCTGCTGTCTGGCACAAACTGACTGTATTTACTAAATGCAACTTTGGTCTTTTATTTGGTTGAACAGTCACCTGTTTTTCTGTGAGGCAGACTGCAAGAGTTTGTGATGCAAGCTCAGAGCAGTGTGCATGCAAACAAATGAGTCCTGGCTGTGAGAACAGCTCTGCAGTTTCTGTTCCTGTTGTGCACGGAGCAGCAGGGAGCCCCGCAGTGCTGTGATGCCTGGGCTGGCATGAGCAGGTGGGTACCTCCCCAGGGACACCGACCACGGGGCCAGCACCCAGGGCACCTCGCTGGGGACCTTCCTCCTGGAGGAGCCACTCCTCTGGTGCCACGGTGCTCGTCTCCATGTGGTAGCAGTCATGGATTCGCCTGGTACAGTGAACTATGGCTTCTGGTTTGCCTTGGGGTTTTTTTTGGCCACTCGCCATTCCTTTTCTTCCAAATAAACTGATCCCGGTGATGGGTAAGGATGATTTCTGTCAAGCTCACAGCTGAAAGACAGCTCTCCCCAAGAGAGAGGAAGGAACCTCACTCTGCCGATGATGGTATGTAAATGATTACATCATATTTGCCAGTCACTTGGAAGTGGCCCAGCTCTAGAGCTTTTATGCATCTATGGCATGAGCTTCATGCTGAATATGGATTTAATAGCTGTCAAGCTGAGAGGCATAGATTGAGATAGAGCTGGCTTTGCAAAAGGGGTGTATTTATCCAAGGTGAGACTGGGAGTAACTTCTGTGTGCATGTGTAAAATGGCGAATGCAAAAATCTAATTTGAGGAAGTTGGATGGTTCATTGTCTGTTTAATGCTTTGGGTGTTACCTCATGGAAGGGAGTGAGACCTGTTGTCTTCACAGCTTGCTATGTTTTAGTGCCCTGGTTTTTCATGGGGACCAGCTCCAGCTCTTTTGAATAGAGCAAATGGCAAACTTTTTAATGTCTGTTTCAATTAATTCTTCTTGGATTTGCTTGATCTCTGTTCTTACTGATTGTGGTCAGCAACACCCTCGGCAGAAGAGACTTCCTGAGGGGTAACTGCACTGACTGGTTCTCTGACAACTTAAGTTATTTGACCATGATTTCACAAAAAGTCAGTGTGGCACAAGAGGGATTAGGCTTCTGATTCCCCTTCCCTTCTCCTCACCACAGCAGTCTTAAATTTCAGCTCCTGCAGAGCATCAGTCAGCCTTTCACTGAGGTGCCTACAGATGATTTCAGGTTGCTGTGGCCCTGATGATAATGCACTGTTGCTGGAAAGAAGGGACCCAGGCAGTGTGAGCCACGCACCCAACAGTGAATGAGGTCGTGCCATTGCATATAGTTAAATAAGTTTAAAATTGTGGCAGTCTGCTTCTAGACAGGAGCTGCCATTCAGGAGATTTGAGGGCAGCAAGAGGACATAAACACATAATAGGTGGCAAAAAGCCAGGCTGGTGACCATCGTGACCCACAGGGAGGAGGTTGGGCAACCTGTGTTCTTCTCCTGTTGGCCAAGGTGTTGTACTTCACCACTTTTTGAAAGCACGGGCTTTTCATTCACTGAATTTTGATACAGCTTCACGTTTTCCTGCTCCTTGCTTTTACTCCTGTCTCCTTTCTATGGCTCTGCATCACCAAGTAGCGTCAGCAGGGCAGGGGGGAGCAGCCCTGTGTAAGCCAGGTGCCAGGGCCATGGCCCACAGGGATGCTCCAGGAGCAGTGTGAGTTGTTTCCCTTCCCGGGGAGGCCAGCACATCACCTCTGCCATGTGCTCAAGTTCCACTGGCCCAAGGCTTGGGATGAGTCCAGCCGAGGTGAGAGCATCAGGAGGCAGAGCCAAGGATGTGCTGAGGGTAATCCCATTTCTTCTGGACCCTTTATTTCCTAAGCACTAAATGAAATTTCAGATTTTAGATATGTCTAGACATATACAGTGCACGATAAAGTTGATAATACATTAATCATTTTTAACAACAGGTAATATGCATAATTTATGGTGTTACAGTGCTATCTTTTTTGATATTTATGATGGATAATGCTCAGTTTTTGCCCTCATATTACTGCTTTAAATTATACCACAAGAAAATTAATGAGAAAGTAGATTTATGGCTTTCATTTGTTTGTCAATTCGGAAATTAATTGGGTGTTAATTTTAGCCGTCCCTCATCAGACCAGGTCTTTAGTATGTGTGCATTACTTTGCATTCATTGAAGCCTACCTCCCATTTACTGTGGGTCACTAGCTTTGCATACATTAAAATAGCCCTCAGGCTCATTCTCTTGATTACTTTTTGAACTGCCATGCATTAGAAAATTTACGCCTTTCTGTTATAATTATGAAAATTCTCTATTGGAAGATGGTGCTTGCATAACAGCAAGTGTACAGTCTTGCTCGGCGATGTAAGATCATATAGCAAATCCCAATACGTTTTTGTTCTAATCCTAGAAAATAGCACTCTCGACAATCTTTGTTGTGCGAGTTTCATCCTTTGAAATTTCAAGGATCCATTTTAATGCATTGAATTACCTCTTTAAGCTGAGGAAATATCAAAGGATTTCACCTCGTCGCTGTCTCTTTGTTTCCTCTTTCCACACATCCCGTGCGCGTTCCTTCCCTTGCCTTGCTCCAGGTTTGCCTCTCCTCCTCCAAACCCCGCTGTCAGACGTGACTCAGCATCACTTTTTAGGACAGCGAAGCCTGATTTGCTCTGTTTGCTACTATTTTGGTTGATTCCTAAAGATGATCCTTAATTGCACTTTGAATCCCCTTCTCCTTTCTCCTACTCCTGCACAATTCAGCAACCACCAGTAGTGTGTAGGCGAGTGGCCTTCGAAGGGGTAAGCATGAAGTTTTATCCAAAAAGTACCCTAATGTACTGACAGTTGATCTATAGTTAGTTAGTACATAATTATACCTAAAATACACCCTGTCAGCAGGATAAATGACGGCTACTGAAAACTCTAAAAGCATGACGGGTGTTCACCCATCTGCAATGACGAGAGTGGAGGGGTTTGTAAGTTGAGAAAGGCTGGTGAGTTCAGCATGATCTGATTTAGTTAAATCATGCCATATGTTGGGATAGCTCTCTCTAATAGTCGTGCTAACCACAAACACAGGCAAAGAGAAGTCATCTGGTCCACCTGGCTAGTTTGGACTTCCCTCCCCGGCGTTATTTCTGCACTTCGCATGGTGGCAGCCCTTGAGCTGCTCATGTGAAGCTGGCTGATTCACTGTTAATTGTGACATGGTGTAATTTAGTAAATGAGCAGCTGAACATCTGTACGCCTTCCCCCACGGCACATCAAGCTTTACCTTACACAAGGCTTTTAATTCCACTAGTAAATCCTTTTTCTTTTACTGAACTCATGGATGGCGGGATGGTGCTGCTGGCTGCCTCGCCAGCCTAGGCACGGGGCGTCAGCTGGAGGAGATTGGTGTTCTGGCATCAGCTGGGGGACATCAAAACATGTTCCTGGAAAAACTCACTCCTGGTGGTGGGATGTGGAGCCTGAGGTGCGTTCCCTGGCAGGGCACTTGCTCCAAAGATACCAGGACTAAAAGAGACCGCCTGTGAGTGGGGCAGGGGTCTCCTGGGAAAGCTGTTGGGTCCTTGTTTCGCATCCTGGCAGTGCCAGGCTGGTGCTGCAGGGTGTTTGTCCCTGTGCTGTGGGGAGGCAGCAGCTTTGCTCCTGCTCTCTTGTGTTCCCTTGCTGGTCGCACTCCGGAGCACGTTTCATTTTCAAGAGGTAAAATGCTGTCTTTGCGGCGTTGTGTTGTTGTGGAATTCTTCCAAACCGTGTTTGGGGTTTTTTGTTTTGTTTTGTTTTTAATAATTACACGGATAAATGCTCTAAAATTATTCCTGAGCCGGTTTTGGGGAGCTGCTTTTGACTGCTAGGTAGAACTTTTATTTATAAATCATGCACGTATGGATAAAATGCCTGCTGGAGAATTTTGGGCTAGATCGTGTGATTTGATCACTCACTTAAAACTGATTTTAGCATTGACTCTTCTGCCTATAAAAGTAGAAATACATTTTATAAATCTGTGTTGTGTTTAATTTACATGTCCTTTCATGGCTGGGCCAAGTTCTTTAAGGGCATTTATTCTGCTTCATATAAATAATTGATCAGCCAAGTTAATTTACTTCTGCCTGACTTGGTCAACCTTAATTAACTGCCCTAAAATAAAGACTGAACTTTTTGTTAGCTTAAAATCTTTCACAAATGTGGCAAAGGAGGGTTGTATTATGACAATATTTTTGCTGTAGCACTGGTCCCAGGGGATAGAAATGCCTAATGATCTTTATGTGCATATGTATTTGTAAACACCCAAGTACTAACAGCTGAAATATAATCATGGACCTTGAAGAAACTTTGAAACACACAGGCTGTGCTGTGAATCTGCAGTCCATGTTAAGTCTGGAAGGTTATTTAAACAGGGATTTTTAAGGCCAGAAGACCCCAGGGATGTTTTTTTAAAGGTGATGATATGCTTAAAGATATAGATTGGTACTTATTGAAGAATCTTAAAAATGCCTCACCAGATGCCTCCTTGTATGGTGAAGCATCTAGAGACATCTGAATATCAGTCCCTTAGTCTTTCAGACTTGGAGTGGGTCCTTATTCTGACAGGTGCTTCAGTCAGTAAATCCTCCCTCATGCTGACATTAAACAATGCTGCTTAGTCTTCAGAAACTATACTGGTAGCAGAATTGCAGCAGTGGCACACTTCAGCGCCCACCTCCTGCCTACTAATCTCCATGCTTAACCTTGCTCATCTTAATAGGCCAGTGGAGCTGAGATGTGTATCAGCAGCATCTGGTCTTGGCGCTGTTATGGACTTTATGGACGCATTTTTAATGCATTAGCAAGAACTTTTTCAGAATTAGGATTCCTTTAGGTTCTTTTTTTTTTTTTTTAACCTCAAAAACACCGACACTGGAGTCATCAGAAAGATTATTTTAATTCAGGCAAAGTTCACATCTGAGCTATGTTTTCTCAAATTTGACCATGTCCTTAAGGAATTGGCTGTCTCCTGCTTTTCTCCAGGTAATCTGGAAGATGATTAGCTGTTGTCCTCCTGTTGACAGAGTGCCTTCTTTAGATTTTGCTTCACTGAAATTTTGCTCCATTACCTTGAACGTAACATGTTCACCAAAGAGATGGGCCCGGCTGTAGGGCTTTGACTTTGTGTTTGACTGTGCATCAAAGCTAGAAAAAGTTCTGTGCAGGTTAAAATGGGAATCTGAAGAAACTGATCACTCTTCTGAAATTTTTAAACCAAGCCTACATTAAGTCAGAGCAGTTCTTTTATTATGTGTTCCTTGACTTCAGGATAAAGTTTCACAAGCTGTTGTTGATACTGCAGCCCACCTTTGGTCCCTTCATAGGGGAAAAACATCTTGTGTCACCTTTAATAATTCAGAGTCATTCTGTATCCCTCATAACATGAAATACCATAGAATTTTTCTATATATAGAAAAAAATACTTACACTGGTAATAACCCACATATTTTGAGCGCTAAAAATGCATTTTTCTTTGCAGAATTGATAAGAGAATCATTCTGCTTTCTAGAACATATGAGATAGACATGGACCCTTCTACCATTAAATTTCTTAAGTCAGAACCAGGTTTCCTGCCTGTCATGGAAGTAGTTGTGGAGTATTATTATTTCTTATAGTAAATCATTATGCATAACAGCTTCTCCAGCACTGTGTTGGTTGTATTCAGACCAGAATCACGGTTTGTGATGCTTCACCTGGAGTTTCAGTTCAGTTCCCACAGAACCTAATTATGTTGCATAAAGTCAACCTTGCTTTGCATTTTTCTTTCACAATTTTGAATGACAAACTTCAGTAATAGGCTCCTGTAAGTTCATCTCCTCTGTGCTGGGAAGAGACAATTATCTCAGCCATCCTCAGTGTACGATCACCTCAGTTCATTTAGGTGTGCTCAAAAAGACAAATAATAATCATTCTTGCAGAAACCTCTCACAGGTTGATTTTTCATGACATGACACTTAATGATCAAACCAAACTGTGATTATCCATGTCAACTCACATTTGACTTCAGTGATGAAATAAACAGTCTTTTCCCCTTGAAATACCAGTTTTATATCGGAGGTATTTTAACAAAGTGCTTTTATTTTGTACAGGCATCTAGTTTAAGGTATATAGAAGTTGACTGCTTGTAAATTGGTGGGTTTTTAAAAAAATGCTTAAAGATGTTCACTTCTGCTTTTAAAATAATTTTTTGAAGGTTCAAACATGGTCCCTTAGCAAACTCTCTTTCCACCTTTGTTTCTTTGGTAGCTGCTGCCAGTTCTGCTGGGATCTGTAGGGTGGTCACAACCAGTGAAGGGGCCATGGCCCCTGTGCAGCTGAGCTGGTAACTGGCTGGGGTTCTTCAAAAGGTAAAAGAGAGCATGAAATTTGTCATGGGAAAAGGTTCTCAAGAACTATGATCTTTTTCTAACCAAATACAATAAATAATCCATCTTTTTCTTAGCCCTATAGGTTAGAAAAATTGTTGCAATTTTTACTGTTTTTTCTTTCCAGGACCATTTTGCAGTCCTAGAGACAATAAATAACTTCTTGACCAGTTTGGTTGTGAATTATTTTCTGTGTCCCGGAGATATTTCGCTCAGAAGGGCAAGCCAACAAATCGCGATCAGGCAGTGATGGATCTGCTCCTCAGTGGTGCACATTCTTCTTGCTGCTGTCAGAGCTTTGCTTGGTGCTTCCTCTGACCCTACTGCTTATTTATCCAGGTTCTCACTTCCCATTTGTTGCATCAGAAGTGCTGGAAAATGAGATGTATTTCTTTACTGTTCTGGCATATGGGTTTTAGCATCTCTTTCCACCACAGTGGCTGCTGGAGGCACCTTCCACTAAATCTTGAGTTTGTCCTTCCTCCATCAGCTTCAGTCTGTGTGGTGGGGACACGCCACCCACCATTACTGTCATGCCCCAAAACAGTCATTGGCATGAGTTTAACCCTCTAACCCAATTTTTCCTGGTGGTCATTGTTGTCTTCATCTGCTGCTGGGGTAAATTAATGTAGTGCTCCATTTTCTCCAGCTGAGAGCTGACTCCAAATTTGGGTGGAAGCAGAAAAAAAATTGCATCAGTTCTTTCTTTTTGGTTTGTCATAGGGTAAAAGAGGTAAATCCTTTTTTTAGCAGTATAGCATATAAAAAATTGCCTGCTATATCTTTGGGTGACTTGAGAGCTGTCTGTGGATTCTCACTCCTGTGTCTTCTTCCAAAGCAACCTGTGCATGTCACTGCCTGGTGTGTAATCCAGCCTTGCCTGTTAGATGTAAACACATATTTAGACCTTATCATGCTTATGGGCTTTTCTTACAGTGCTGAAAATTAAAAACACACCATACTTGGTGTGTATCGGAGCAGGATCATGTTAAAAGCCAAGAGCATTTCCTAGTGGTGTTGGGAAAGCTGTAGGTTTGTTTAGATCTCTGGAGCTTTTACAGAGGAGTTGACAGAAGCTTTATAATGAGTCTCCAAGCCCTTTTGTCCCCTGGCATAATTTGAAGATTTAACAAAAAAGATTGAAAGAAGTTTCCATAGACCAGCTGAAATTTATTTAAATGTAATCTGAATGTTTGAATCTGTCCTGCTACCATCCATGTGCTTGGTTTACTGAATTCAAACGGGTTCTTCCTTGAAGATAAAACATCTCCCTTCTGAGGTGAAGTACCCTGCACAGGGGCATTTGGCTCCCACGTGCATGTGGTTAGTGTGGAGTTGGCAGTGTGCTTGGGACACACAGCTTGGCTTTCCATACCCCATCTTCCCTGGGTGAGGGGGAGAGGAGGGATGGGCTGGTGGAAGCCAGACACGTTAATGGTATTTAAACCCTGGAAGCTGGGGCTTTGCAGGTGGAAATACTTTTAAAACAAGTCATCATAATATCTCTGAGTTAGTGCTTCGCAGCTGGAAACTGGCATGCTTGCTTTGTGTGGGGAGTCTTGTGCACCAATGGTGATATTTGCTCCTGAGGGTGTGCAAATCCCAGGGGTGCTGGGGTGAGGAGGTGGGTACTCATCCTCATCCTCATTGAAGGCTTGTGACCCACTGATGCTCTTGGTGAGCTCAGAGTGTGAAGCAGCCAGGGACAGGCTGACACCAAGAGTCAGTAGAGAGGGCTGGCTGGAGGGAGTGTGGCTGCTGAGATGATGTTTAGCCAAATAACACAGGAGACTCCTCGCTGTAATGCCATAAGAGCATCCAAATCTGTAGCCTAAAACTTGGCCAACAAGACTAATTCTGTGAGCATTTGTAGCAGTTCTCCTGAAATGAGAAGTGATGATGGTTCAGCACATTCCAGATTAAGCCTAAATTGCTTCAGAGTAATAAAAGGTGCTAATTTGGCACTATCATGGTATGAGTGAAAACCAAAATAGTGAATTCTCCGCTTCACCTCCATGCCCCTACACAGCATATATCACATTTTTGATATTGTCCATCATATGTTGCCAAGAATGACTCATCCGTTTCAAAGTAAAGCATCCAGATGTAACTAGAGAAATTTAATTATGGATTCTGTGTGTTCGTTCAAAAATATTTTTTTTTCTCTAAGGGAAAAAAGATGTTGAGCAAATAATACTATATTTAGAAGAGAACTAACTTACTAAAATTATAGCTGTACCAACGGATAAATAAACATAAACTAGTAGCATGAACCATTAATGAAAGATAAATCGTATGAAGGAAAATGACATATGTTTACAGTTTTGGCAGGATTTAAAACAGGGCATGTCTCCTTATATACAGCAACTGTTTTAACAGCTGCTTTTTTTTTTTTTTTTTTTCCCCCCCTCCCCTCCCCTAAATTATTTCAGGTTTTTGAGTCATGATGCAAGAATCTGGGACTGAGACAAAAAGTAACGGTTCAGCCATTCAGAATGGAGCGAGCGGTGGCAACCATTTACTAGAGTGCAGCCTGCGGGAAGTGAGATCAAACGGCGAGACACCTTCCGTTGAAATTGGGGCTGCAGATTTAGCACATCTCCAGCAACAGCAGGTACTGTAAGATGCATTACAAGTTTCCTACCTACAGGAAAAGCATGAAGCATTTAACCCCCCCCACTCCCAAGCCCTTTGTACTTGCCAGGCAGAGGATGCTTTTAGGACTCGCCTGTGACATTCTGAGCGTTTCTGCCCGTAGGGGATTGCAGTCAGTCGTTAGTGTAAAGGGAAACCTTGGACTTCTCTTCCGGGGCTCCTTTTTTGTAATCATTCCCTGGAAACACCCAAAGATCAGGGCTTGCTTCCGTTGCCGGATTGTGTTGAGTCTGGTGGCAGAGATTGGGTGAACTGCTGTATACAAATAACTGGTTTCCAAAATATGTCACTGGGTGGAAAATACGCTAACGTTAAGTTTTGTTTTTGCAACAAATTTTAATATAACCTAGCAACCTCTATCAACAGAATGTTTTCTATTAGTGAGGAAGGCTAAAGAGGTATCTGCTGTGCAAAATGTCAGAATAAATAAATAAATACATCCATGTCCGTGTTCCTCAACTCAGAAGAATCAGAACCAAATTGTGTGTTTTGCCTTGGTATTTTAATTAGTGTATATTCTGGGAAGTGACCAAATTCGCCAGTGTAAATTATCTGTATAATACGGTTTGGCTTTTTCTTTTCCCTGATAAAATTCTGAGGCCCTCTGAGGAAATTTTACACCAAAGTGCTGGGCATGTATCATTAATGTGTTTGGGAACAAAGGCTGCAGCAGAGCCATGGTGAATACACTCACGCCTAACCCTCACTTTCTCTAATGCAATAAGGATTCTTAAAACCTTTTAAATAAGCGATTGGCATCTGTTTAAGACTCCCCTAAGTGTACAGTGATCTTTTTAGCAGGTTGTTGTGGAGAAGAAAAAAACCTGTGCTCAAAAACAAAGCAAAGTGAAGGCTTGAGGAGGAGCAGGGCACCCCATTTGCCAACCTAAGACAGAAAGCTGCCATAATTAAACAAGTCAGAAAAATGGATGATACTAAATGCACAGACTTTGGTTGTTTCAATCATTTCGTCCTACAGGTTTTTACTTGAAGTGAGAATACCATCAGTGAGAAAATCACAGCCATGCTGAATTCATTACTGCAGTAGTCACACAAAACCATGGATAAAATTTCAATAACTGCAGGCCACAGTTGAGTAAACAGTTGCACTGAAACTTAATTCCTGTTGACTTTTCCCTCATTCTTTGCCAGGGGCACATTCTGATTCGTAGTGCAAAGACAACAGGGGTTACAGCTTTGATTAATATAGGACAGTAGAAGAGGAGTAAAATATGTTCCACACAAAGGTCTCATCTTAAAAAAGGCTTAGTATCAAAATGAGTTAATTACACTGTGTTTTCCATAGGAGCACTATGGAATTTTCCAGTGAGGCTTTGTGCAGAGAGAAACAGGGAGGGGGGATCGTGCAGACGTGCACACGGTGGACCAGAATGGCTCAGACCTCTGCTCCTCCACCATGAACTGACCCTGTGCCAGGGCTTCTCCACAGCCATCCCAAGGCTTGTAGCTATCCCAAGAGCTCAGGATGTCTCAGATAATGTTGTCACCTCACATGTAATGGCTGGTGTCATTCAGCCGCCCATTCGGTCAGTTAAGGAGTGGCACCCATTCATTCCCAGTCCTCCAGCCCTCCCCAAACAGTGCTCGGCACAGACCCGAGTGCTCAGGGCTGGGGATGGGATTGCCAGGCTTGGGATTGCTTTCACACAGCTCTGATTTTAGCTTGGAGTTTATTTATCCTCTGCCAGTACAGAGAATGTGGTTGGGGATCTTGCTTTTCTCCAAGTTCTTCAAAGACCTTTATGTTCTGTGTTTGAATTCTGCTGTTAATTGGTTTTGATGACTAACTTCTCCATGGAGTTTATCTTTTATAAAGCAAGTTGATTGCAAAGTTTAAAACAGTTATTAAATAAAAAAGCGACCAACAAACCCAGTCCTGATAACAATAAGAGGCTAATCGGAGCTAGCATAAAAATATCAACCTTGGTGTTTGGAAAACATTTTTAAATGCTGAAAAGAAGAAAACCCCGTTGTTTTCAGACAGCTAATGCAAGCATTTACAGATACACATACAACATGGAGCATAATGTTTAGATGTTTCTCCGTATACAACATATGCTCTCAGGTCACTTAACAGAATGCATTCTACAAAACACTCCTTCAATACAAATGAATGAGTTCTGAATTAAACAGCTATTTCTTAAGAGCATTTCATTCAAATCTTTTCATTTTGCCACCTGGCACTTGTTTTGTCTGAAAAAAATAAAAAAAATCAGTGGTGGGTAGTTTGAGCTTTGCTGCTGTGGTTGGTTGTGTGTTCCCATGATGAGCGTGGCAGAACAGTGAAACCTGCATGTACAATGGCTCGTGAAAGCAACTGTGCTGAATTTAGGGTCACATTTTTGGTGACATTTATGAATTTATTAGGACTAATAGCTTTGTTAGTATGAGAGAGGAAAACAGAAATACTTGAGGGTTTTTTTAGGAAGTTTTAATGGGTTTGCAGACTTGTAAACATTTTACCATGGAAAAATATGGAGCACCACAGCTGTTCATATGTTTGCAGGAGAAGTGTAGGGTGTGATCACTCTTGCTGTGAGTACAGGGAGGACTTGTAGGACAAGTTTTATGCTTCCCATGTCATGTTAGGGTGATTCTGCCATGCAAGGAGACAGAGAGTGATGTGATGCTCAATTATTTTAGCATTAGCAATCTCATAAAACGTACTGTTAAGCTGGGAGTAGCAAATGTGGGGATGAGTTCTGCTATTTATAATAAAGCCAAGTAATTCCAACTGATGTTTATGTTGGTGAAGTAAGAAAGGCAAAGCAATACAAGTGACTCTTCAGGGATGGCATGTATGTGGAAGAGTTGGGTAAAAGTGGAAATGCATATAGATGTCACCCTCAGAACCAAAGTTTAAGGGAAAGAGAACTTTTTCTCACAGTATTTTGGCACCTGCTGGGGGTGGCAGAGGTGGCCTTCCCTCTGCTGCTGATTCCACAGGTGCCAGAGGTCAGCATCTCGTGGCAGTAATTGTCAGGATGTGGTGGAATGGGCAGGGGTTTGGTGACCTGCTTATCAAGTCTGGGGCAGGCATGAAGGTTACCTGGATCATTGTACTTCCTAAAGAGATGAAGCAGGGATTTGGTGTGGGGTCAGGTAGTGGGGCTCAGGAGCTTTGTCCCAGAGTGCCCACGGAGGCAGCGCCAAGCGACAGAACAGAAAACCTGGGAACAAAGTACCAGGCAGAGTCTGGCAGCATCTGTTGGCTCTGAGGCATCATGAAAAACATTTGGGAGGTGCAGAATGGGTGTTGGAGTGACCCACAAGCTGAAGGTCAGTAGGGACAAACTGCCTTTTAATGTTCATGATCACAGCTGTAGTTGCTTCAGTGGTTTCTGACATCTCCTCAAATAGAAGGTTTGATGCCTCAGTTCTTTTTTTTTTTTTTAAAGCTTATAAAATAAATATTATTTATTGCATTTTATTTTTATCCTCAGGACTATTCATTAAAGTGTTCTTCACGTTATTAGCAGTGAAACAAGACTATGAATTGAACAAAGAGAATGATTACAAAGTTGAATCCTGATGCATAGCAGCAAGACACCAAGTGCTGTGTTGCATGGTGGCAGAAATACAAACCTCTCCACATCAATAGCCGGATCCACTTTGATACCGTAACTTCAAGTACTGCCCCACGAGTATAAAACTCAGTATCTTTGTCTAATCCAGAAAGCTTTTGAACTTTGAGGAGGTATGACTTTAATAGTAATTTGTTGACAGATTAGCTGCAGAGATTGCAAAGGGTTTATTTTGCAGAACTGGCAGGCTCCTATCAGTGTTCTCTTAAGGAAAAAAACACACACTGCTGTTTTGCAATTGCTTGCATTTATTGACAAGCTGCGCTGAGCAGGCAGAATTGGAATGTTTGGATAATGTAAACCTATAGCTTGTCTGATGGAGTGTAGTGTACTTTTAGGTAGTGCATAGATTGCTTGATAAAAAGGGTTACAAGGTGGCCGTGTTTATGACAAACTGGAATAGAAATACAAATGCAACTGGTATGTGGAGAAAGAAGGAGGAGGTTTATGTAAAGAACTGTGGGGAAGTTTCTTTTCTTCACTTTGTCTGTGAGCTGTACTATACTGTAATTATGAAGTGTCACTTCAAGCTTTCTGAAGAATTTAGATAAATACTAGTTTTGCCATGTGTCCACCAAGTAAGGAAAGAAGGGGGTTTTCCTGTTATATCCTGTTTTGTGCTTTTATTCCAGTAAATATCTGCAAGTGAAAAATACAGTTTTGTTCATGTGTAAAAGAAGGCCTGATAGACAAAAGAAATTTGGACTAGATTCTGGTCTGTGCCCTGCAGTTGGGCTGTTTGTGGTGTCTGTGTGAAGATGCCAGAGTTGGGCCCTTTGGCAGAGGTTGTTTCATGAAATGTTGAGATGTGAAGGGTTAGATTGAAGGAATCAAACTCCAGAGGGAATATGTGGGTTCTTCAGATTTCGTTCATGTTCAAAGACAAGGAAAATGTACAAGAAATGGGGGATTTGGTGTATTGTTGAGAGGCTGTTTTAACGGGGCAGATCAAAAAGAAAATTTGACTAGAAAGAAATCTGAATTTGCAGTGTAAATTAAAGAAATGCCTTTTTTTTTTTTTTTTTAATTGGTGAGTTCCAGGTTATTTTGCAAACCTGTGAGGAGAGGTTACAGACCACATCAGGAGTTTAACAGTCCCATTGATCATGATGTGGACTTCTCTCTGTAGAGCAAAACTGCTAAATTAGATCCAAGATAAAGTCTTTGTTTCATATTGACATAACTGGGTTAGACCAAAATTGTTTGTTAGACTTAGAAGGGAGCGTCCGTGTTGAGTCATTTTGTCCAAAGAGACAGAAAGCCTAATTATTAAACTGCTGTTGCTATTGAAGGAGCCATTTGAAAGTATAGATTAAGCTCCATGCAGGCTATTGGATTGTGTCTGATTTTGTATTGTAGTACCCTCATAATTGAAGATTACAGCATGGTGAAAAGATGACTGCATTTGTAGAGCTTCTGCTGTTTCATCAGAGATTGTGAAAAACAACTTTATGTTCCCAGTAACTTTGTGGCTTTTATCATTCAGACTTTTCCCCCAAGTTCTGCCATCTCCCAGCATTGAACGGAAGGTGACATGATGTCTTTTTAGTCATTCAAATCTAATAACTTTTAATCTGAAGGTTAAGTAGTGAGATATAAACTAAGAGACGATAATATCAATTTTATGTTCACTGAAGGGCACAATATACCTCTTTCTAGTAGAGGGAAAATTGTGCGTAAAATGTCTTTTGCTTTTCAATGGAAAAGCTGTGGCTCTGAGAGCTTAGGAATGAAGCAGCGCTGGAAAAATTAAATAAGTTTTAACATAGGCTGGCTACCTTGCCTGGGTTTTAGAATCAATGATTTTTTTCCTTAATAATTCAATTTTTAGATCAGTTGTCAATGAACCATGCTGAGAACATTCATGCAGCATTCCCTATCCTCACTATTGCTAATGTCTTTGTTATAACTACTTATTGACACCAACAAGCCCTAAATTTTCTCTAACTGTTGAAGGGTAATGGGAAACTACTACTTAGTTGCTATTGCTGAGATTATTGTTTTCTCTTTGTCCTGGTTTTGTTTTATTTTGCTTCTGAGGTCTTTGATAAATAACTGCATAAACCTGAGTCCTCAGAGCACCTTGACATTGGCACCCAGAGCTCTGCTGTTGTGTGTGCAGGTACAAGCATGGACATGCAGAAGCTGGGTCATTAGACATGTAATCACCTGGGTTACATGCACATCCAAATCCAGAAGTCCTCTGTGGGCTGCCCATGTCTATTTCTGTATTTATTTATTGTTTTACAATAGCTGCTTTTACTTCACCTGGTAAATTAGGATCAGGCAGGAATCGTTTAGGTTTCTGTGGGCTCTTTGAAGGGATGGAGCTTCTGAAATATGTTTGCTGGGTTGATTTTTAGCCTTGCATCTCTGTGAAAATTCAGCAGTGGTGTGTTTGTTCCCAGCTGTTTTCGTAGGTGTGCACTCTCCCCTTATATTTGCTTATGCTTACTCATAAGCAGTAAAGTTCCACCGTCAGGAGTGCTGTTTAGGGAAAGTCTGCAAAGGAATGCTTTAAAGCTGTTAGCCAGCACGTGTATACACTGCAAAAGGCTTCCAGCAAGCATCAGATATGAATTAAAAGTCTGTTTCAACTGATTGATGTTATTCAGATTATTAAAGACTGTTCCTCCTCCAGTGATCTTCATACTTTAAGGGCTGTTTTATAAGTGGTGCAACCACTTATTTGTAGCAAAAATATATATAAATATATATATATATCTCTCAAACTTAAAATGGTAGTGTGCCTATGGAGGTGTAAGCAGCCTTTAATTCACATGGAACTGCTCCTCATTGTGGCTTTTAACGTTGCAAGATGCTTAAGCATGTGCCTAAATGTAAGTGCATGACTAGTCTGATTAAGGTCACTGGTACGTCTCATGCCTGTAAAATTAGGAATGTGCTTAAGTACCTTGCTGAATTAAGGCTTAAGTAATTTCACACTAATAAGAAGTTGCATGGATTGCTGATATTTTAGAACTAATTTAACTTTATTTGGAGACACGCTGCATGCAGGGAGATTGTTTGGCAGTGCCTGAGGAGCAGCAGTGGAATTGCAGCTGTTTTCAGTAGTGTAGCCCCTGATTTCAGTGGAGTTTTTTCTGACTTAAAAAACATTTTAATAAGAACAGAATAAAATGCCATGGTTTCCTGCATTATGTTCAGGGGAGCTCCACTGGGTATCCCAGCAAGTGAGAAGAATGTTAACAGTACTGTTGTAATTTATAACAGTGATGTTGTAAATAAAGATTGGGATATGAAGTAAAAATGCAGAAGTTGTGAATGCTCTTCATGAGTTTATTTAACTGCATAGCACCCCATTAATTAAAAAAAAATAACAGAAGGTATCTTCTGGAGGCTTAGTGTAAACAGTGACATTATATAATGACAGTTTTGTAGGATAGTGTTGCTTGTTTTGTTGCTGCATTCTGTATTTTGTTAGCCGTGCTCCCTACATTTTCAAAACATAAACTATATTTGCAACCTGTTTTAAATAGTGCAAATATATCTCTTTCTCCCCTATAAAAGCTACAGATTGTGTCTGTGGAGTGTATAGTCTCAGACATCCCTGAAGCCTGGGGCAAGTGCCAGGTTTATTACAAGTTGGGCTTTTCAATTTATTTTGAATCATATTTCTCCTTTTTCTTTTTCTTTTATGGGTTTTTGTTTGCTTTTTGTTTTGTTTTGGTTTGGTTTTTTTTCTTTTTTGTTTTTTTCCAGGCTACTGAAAGTAGGGCTGATAAAGTGAAGGTTGAGGAGAGTTGGGCTATTTAATCTCTCTGACAATGTGTTGTAAAACTCATCAGTGCAGTTCTCCCCTTTGCCCCCAGCTCTCAGAGTGTGTTCCCAGGCAAACCGAAGAGAAGGATGCAAGAAATGGATATAATTCCTTGTGTTCTGTGTGCTGACCTAATACTGGCTCTCATTTAATGACCAAGGATTGAGGACTGGGATGGTTACAGACAGAAACATCGCTGGGCATGCAGCTGCATGCCTGGAGATGGGTCATTTTTGCTTGGTAGAGCATTGCAGCTCCAGGTTTAGGTGACCTCTTTTGATCAAGCTTCAAGGCTGAGCTAATTCTTATATGCACATTTGGGGCCTTCTTACCTTATGAAATAGAATAAGCAAGTTTTTTGAAAGGATTTAATTCTTTTCTAGCAAGAGGCATCGTTATTGAGGGGCACAACACAAATGTTTCAAATTTGGAGATGCAGAGCAAGGTCACAGTTTGCCTCCAGAATCTGAAGTAATCAGGATTTTATTTCAGATAAAACCTCTGGGGCTGATACTTAGAAAACACAACTTTTAACTGGCATTACGCAATTTGCTATGGGTCACTTAGCCAAATATTTGTGTATGGGTCTTTTTTCTTCTTTTTTTTTTCCTTTTTTTTTTTTTTTAAGACTTTCCAAAGTTCAGGTGGGATTTCAGGCTTTAACAAACTCTACCTGGAAATTAAGTGCAGGAAGGGAGGGGGGAAAAAAATGTTGTCTATTTGAGCTAGAGTGATCACAAGCTAAAAGAATGTGGTTGCTGTTGGCGTGCTCAAATCAAGTTTTCCTTAAATTTTCCTTGTTATTATCACCGATACTGAAAAACGTCTGCCAGGAAAGAACTGCAACACCAGTGAAATGTTGTAAGACCACTGACTGTCTGACATTCTTGCTTTTTTCCTCCTTTTTCCAGTAATCAGTGAGATACGTGCAGAAATAGGGTAAGGTCCCTAGCTGTTCCCAAAGACTGTGTGGGCAGAGGGTGGATCTTCCCTAGTACCTTCTGGCATCCTGAATCAGCAGCAGACCCACAACTCTGGGAGGATTTGGCTGCTCTCTCACGGATGAAGCTGGAGCATTTGTCTTCTTAAACCATCACCGTTTTTTGTTTCTGTTTCCACATAATTAAGTGATTCACTGAAGGAGAAAGGTCAGGCAGGCACAGGGAAGGAGGATGGAACTTGTTAGAAGTAGTGGGGCCCAGCATCTTGCAGCAAAAATTAGAAACAAGATGGAACATAGTTTTTCTCATGGATAAGAAAGCATTTGGAGCACTCAGATCCTCCCAGTCCAGTCTCAGCAGTCTCTGGGAGAATTCTTCTGGCCTCTGCTTAAATGAGAAATTTGATCTGCAGATGAGCTCACCTAGGAATAGCTCTGGTTTTGGGGTGAGTGGCTGCAGTTTTATCTTGACTTTGTTGTGTTGCATTGCATACCTGCTCTCCTATGTCATCCCTCTTCAGGCTCAGAGCAGGATGGACAGGTGTGTGTGGAAAGCAACTGCTCTGGATTTTGTTGGAAAGCTAAAGTTGAAAGCATCCAGTGTGCTGAGTGTGCAGGTGTGGGAGCTCTGTTTGGGACAGGGGTGCTCTGTGTCTGGTAGATTCCCCAAAGTGTCTCCTGTGGAACAGCTGGCTGTGGCATTCAGTTATAGCTGTAGGTAAAGTGCTTTCTGTAAGGTCACAGAGAGGGTTTGGTACAGCTAAACCTCACCAGTGCTTCATTTTAGTGCCTGTTCTTCCCTCTCAATAGCTGTACTGGTTTCTTCATCCCTGACATGGTATTTGGGTAGCAAAAGCAGTTGTTTTGTTCAGGGAAAACAGTCTCCTTCCTTGCTTTCCCATGGCTGTAAGGCTGTATTACAGATCCAAAAGAAAACCCTCCAAGTCAATAAACAACAAAAAGCAGACTTATCTTTTATAGTGTTCTTGAAACAAATGTAAGGTTATAGCACTAAAGCAGGTTTTATTAAATCTAGACGTGAATCCATATTGAAGAAGTAATCCACTGCTTCTTTTCTGCTTCTTGTCTTTTTAATTAGCGCTGGCAATGGGATTGTTAGCTTTTAAGATACGGTAAATATGAGCCTATTAATATTATTGAATATAATACTCAAGAAGGAGCAGGGAATGCTGGTAACTGTAGCTGCTTTATGGAGGAGCTAAAAGTGGGCTCTTTGCTGTTCCACATCTTCCTTTATGGCTACTGGGGTGAAGCCCTTATTGGCAGCCCTTCCCCAGGTCCCTGGAGCAGCTGTTCCTGGAGCAGCCATCCCAGCAGGTGCTGTGGGACTCTTGTCCCTTAGTCCAGTCTGGCAGGATAGGTCTGAACCCCTTTTCACAACACAGTGAGTGTTCAGGGTTTAAAATAGTTCTGACTCTTTTTCCTTGAGAAATGATTCACCAGTTGCTCCGATTAATGCTTTTTGAAGTGCTTTACTGTTGGTTTCAGTCTCTTAACTTGGGCAAGGACTGGATTATAAGGGTTTAACAGTGATTAGCTCTGTTTACAGTATTTTTTCTTGCTCTGAAAGGTACGGTGTTTGCTTTGCTGAGGGGTTTTATTTTGCAGAGTTTCTGTTGACCACCTGCTTTTTTTTCATAATTGGTTGCAAGGACAATTGCTAGGCATAATAAATAAAAGATATGGCCTTCCAAGGCTGTGTCATAGGGACTGTACGTCAAAGATTCATAAACTGTGAGCAAAAATACGTGCTTCTCCCTGGGGGCAGGGAAGCGTGTGCCGTGTTCACGTTTGGGGATCCTTCCAAGGTCGTGGAGGTAGGAACTTCTCCAGTGCTGGCTGATGGCCTGGCTGGGCTGCAGCCACGCTCAGGATAGGGCAGCCCACCAGCCCAGGTTTGCTGTGAGCTCCTCCTCTAGTCTTAACGTTTTTCTTTGTGGGTTTTGGAAAAATGGACTTTTTCCCCCCTAGTCTTTCCATGCAGGCCAAAGGCTGGAGTAGAGTGTGTCTGTGACGCTCCTGAGTCTGCCTGATCTGTTTCTCAGCAGCCCGTCAGTAGAGCTTTCAGTCCTGACCAGGCCTTTTGGTGCTCAGCCCTCCATTAGGAAGGTTTTCCCCAGTGCCTGACCAAAAGTCTTATCATGGAATGGCTTGGGTTGGACAAGAAAAAACCAACATCCCTCTATGTCTAACCTTGTATCAGGTTGTTGATGAGCCAGTGAGTGTGTTTTCCCATTTAATTGTATATGTCAATGATGATTTTGAGAAGACTCAGGACACATGTTTCTGAGGAGGCCGTACTTCAGTCTCCATCCCAGTCACTGTCCTTCATCACTCCCTTAAATCTGAAGTAGAAAACAGGAGGTTCAAAGGGGGACATGGGCTGGGGGTGTGAGTGAAAATCCCATTTCATGTTCAGTGCCCAGAGTCCATCCGGACCCCCCCAGTAACTGCCTTAGCCACGCCTCTGTCATTTGGAGGCCTCTGTTCCTGTCTCTGCCAAGTCCCTGTCGTCCACAAGACAAGACATCTGCAGTACATTTGTTTAAAGCAGGGAGATGACAAGCATTGAAACAGATGTTGGAAAGCAGAGCAGCACAAGGCCTGTGCTAAGTGAATGGCCCATTGGGCTGGGGCTGTTTGATGGCTGATTACAGAGTGAGCCAACTGTTCCTTCAGAGCAGGCTGCACCCAGGAGATCCCCGGGCAAGAGATGTGCTTTGCCAACATGTGGTGCTCCCTTTGTCACCCTGCCTTTTCAGGTGTACCTGAGGAAAGCACAGGGAACAGGATCATCATTCAAAACCCCTTAGATGTGTAACACTCTTGCTTATCCAGGCTGAATTGATTCCTGGTTACGAGTTGAACCATTGGAAAGCATCAAGAGCGTGCCTCGGCATCCAACAGCCAGTATCACTCATTAGTTTGAATGAAAAGCCTGTGCAGGCTTTATCAAAGCTACAGAGAGTTTTATCATGATCAACATAAAACAATATTCTGTCTGAAACCTCTGCACCATATTGCCATATAAAAAGCAGCTAATGTCTAGTGATCCTTGGTATATGAAGCAATTCAGGTTTATCACAAGCTGACATATTATGCTTTGAAAGCAAAGAATCCCTTTTGTACCTGATCTCATGTTTCCTAAGACCAGCTTTTCACCTCCTCTCATCTTGTCTCTAGGAGCTGATCCCCTTGTGCTGGGGAGGTAGAGCTCTTGTTAAATGAACTCGTGAAACCTGGGAGTATTTACCTGTTAGTCATCTTGGGCAAGACACGAACTTGCTGAGTAAGGGAGCCGGGCTGGGGCTCAGTTTGTTCAGGAGCTGGATGGAAAACTGGCCCCTAGCAGGGAAAAAGTACCCCTTCATGTTCTCATATGTTTGACAGGCATCCTGCAGTAAATGTCAAGGACACAAGGGCTGCCTCTTTCCCCTGGGTAAGGCACAGTCAGGTCCTGCACGTGGTGCTTTCCCAGAGCTGGAGGGGCTCCTGAGCATGGCTGGCACCAGCATGCCCTTCACATTTTCATGGGGTTTCTGATAATCCATATGCATCCAGAGATTCCACTCCTACCTTACCTAAGGGAAGGAGAGTGGGGCTCCCCAGGCTGTTTGAGCTGCCTGCAGATGTGCTGCCTGCCAATGAGACTGTTAGGCACCATCACATTTCCATCTTGTCTTCTTCTATTCCATTTTTTCCATCTCATTTTTTTTCTGTGTGTTGTTCCAGATAGGCGGTAGGTGACAGGCACATGGTGGGATTTTTGGGGTGTCCTAAAATGGGGCCGGGACTCGGAGTTGATGATCCTGATGGATCTCTTGCAATTCAGGATATTCTATGATAGCCTTGAAAATCATTACTTGATTGCCCCAGTCTTTACAGGAACTTGAACCATTTACCAAAAGCATTTTATAAAAGGACTGGCTCCCATATGTCCAAGTGAAAAACACTGGACTGTGCTTGAACCTCCTTATATCATTATTGTTTATCCAAAAGGATGAAAGGAAGAAAGATCCAGGACACCTGGAGGGATGAAGGGAAGCAGAGCTCCTCTGTGCCTGCCCTGCAGATTCCTTACCTGACCAGCCCATACTGAGCCACAAATGGACTGCAAATCTTGCTGCCCGGCCAGAAGAGCCAAGAGGCAATTCCCCTTCTGCCCCAAAAGTCACTGCAGAGACAGGGAACTGCACCAAGGGACTTAATTTTCAGGAAAGCTTGCTGATACCATTGTTTTGCAGGTAGCAGCCATGGCACTGCCAGTGGTGTGTCCCATCCAGCCTTTTCTCTCTCTCCAGAGGAGCTTTGGTCCTCAGGTCTTGGTGCTCCCCTCATCTGAGGCAATACAGATATTGAGGAAGAGCTAATGTCTGCCAAGGCTTTGACCTGAACATGGAATTGAAGGGGAGCTAGGTGCATGAGTATGCTTTTGCTCATCTAAAATGGACGTTCCACTGAATAATGAGAAATTTATTAAGTGTAAAAGAGTTGTTATTATTTATTTAGAATGTATTGTTCCCACGCTTGCGCTTACCCTTCATGAAGCTGGCTTTGTGACTTGGCAGTGCAGTCAGGAGTTGGGCTTGATGATCCTACAGGTCTTTTCCAACATAAATGATTCTGTGGTTCCAGTTTGTCATGCAGTGCTGGCTTTGGGCTCTGCTAGATTTGGTTCTGCTTGGATTTCCCCAAAAGTTTTGCAGGGGCACATCTGGGCAGATGATGTGTGAGACCCGAGACCACTGTGTCCCTACCCAGAGGTGGCCCAGGGCACTCTCCAGTGGAGCAGGGCCAGGACAAAGATCTCTGCTCACATCCTTGGTGCCCACCACCCCTCAGGGCTTCAAAAACCTTTCTCCTTCCTTCCTAAGATGCCATAATTGAGGCAGCATGTGTGGATTGACACCCAAAGTGATGCTTGTTGAAGCCAGCTGAAAGCAGGGGGGAGTGGAAGGTGTCCTTGCCCATAGCAGGGGGTTATGAAGTAGATGATCTTCCCACCCAAACCATACTAGGATTCTATGCTAGGATTCTATGAAGATTAAAGGGATTGATGGATCACTTAAAAGTGCAGATTGTGCTTCCTTCAGATGAAGCAATGGGAGAAATGTTTCTGTCTCACAGTTGTGTTCATGGAGATGAGTTTGCTTACCAGGAGCAAGTAGATGCAGTTGAAATAGGTCAGTGCTGTTACTTGTAGAAAAAGTGTTTATTTGTGGCCTTAAAATGAAAAAATCATTACGCCAGAAAATATTAATAAATAATTGATCAATAGTGGAAAAGGTTCTTTCTGTAAATAAACTCCAGTGTAATTAATAGCTCTGTGCTCAGTAGTGTGCATGCAAAAGAAGCTGGGGATGCAATTAATGTGTCAGGGGCCTGAAGGACATCTGCAGATAAGGCTTAAACAGTCTGTTGGAGCTGAACTCATGAACCTGGTTAAACTGCTGGACTTGTTTGTTTCAGTAAAACTTTCGTCTCTGCTGTGTACATATTTTATAGCATTCTAGAAGAAACACTTAAAGTCATATTTTTAATATAATGTTGGTAGCAAAGTATGAAGGACAGAGGAGGTAACAGAGAAGGCAACTTGCTAATGCAAAAGCAGTGTACTGAAAGTCACTTTTATTTCTTATTTATAATCTACATGCACACTCTGGATAATAGATGACAACGCTCATTCAGTACTTTAACTTCAAAGCAGAGAGAAGGCATGGATGACAGAGCTGGGAGCTGGAACACAAAGGTACTAACAACAAGAGGAAAAATGCCTGTTTACTGGATTGCATTTGTTAGCACGCTGTCTTCAGATATTGTTCCCCCAGGAATAGTGAGAATATGTGCTGCACGAACAATGATTTAACATCTGAAAATGGTACTTAAAGAGTTTTCTGTCTGGTAGTAATGTGATGAAGGCTTCTGAATGGAACCTGGGGACTTCATTTCTTCTATTTATCTATATGTCTCTCTGGTTTTAGTCAGTGGTAATTGCATATTTAACCCCTTAAATAGTTTTAACCCTCTCAGCACCAACTTTTTTTTTATTTTATTTTTGGTCTCACGTCTGCTTTTGTTACACTACAGCTGTGCTGCTCTCATTCCCTGCCAAAAAAGCCAGAAAGACAAAAGGGATTTTGGAGAAGTTGTGGCCAGGGAAGTGCATTGAGAATAATGCCAAGCTCCACCTCTCGTCTCCCTTCTCCTCTTCTTCCTTTTTTGAGGAAAGCAGTAGATAACAGCATCCAAGGAAAGTGTTTTAATGGGATTCAGTACAGCTGGGAGCCTTATAGCAGAGTGAGAGGGAGAAAGAGGGCTGTAATGAGGGGGGAAGTTGCAGATAGAGCAGTAAATCCACAGTATAAATTTGCTGCTTACTTCAGCAGTCTACTTCTTTGCATCTTTCTCAATTAGCACTTGTTCTGGGGGGCTTGCTTAATAGCTTATGTGAAACAAATATTAACATAAATTGTTTAATTATATCAAAATCTTGAATTCCTCCAAGACGTAAAATTGTTTTTTAGCTAGGAATACATCTGCAATAAAACATCATCTAGTTAAAGTAAACGAGCTCTAAGGAAAGTCGTAAGATTGTAGCTGAGCTACTTTTACAGTTTATTTTCATGGTATTTAAATTATGATACCAGTGGGTATTTTTAATTAGTGCCTCTTTAAAGTGTGCACTTGTCTACATAAGCCATTTTGGCAAATTTGACTCATTCATACCGTGGTTGCTGTAAAAGAGGCCAGCACAGCCTGCAGGAATTGGAATTAAAAGTTTCTGCAAGCTGTTGTCGACATGACCACATCTCATTAACTTAAGAAATGGAGATTATTTGCCTGAAAGCTTGATTTGACTAACAGTAATCAAATATTAGGCTCAGTGGAGAGGGAAGAGGAAAAACAGCTTCACTGTTGTGATCTATATCCTTAAGTGTTGTGTGGTTCACTTTAAATAGCTGTGGCATATTTCTGCTGTGCCAAACATAAAGGGGAAAAAATGATAACACACAAAGCTTTATGAATAATCTAAGGTTAGTTTTAGTTTCCAGCCTGACATATTATTTACCAAGTTTACCAAGGGTAAATATAATTTTTCTGATTATTCTAACATCAAGAAGGATTAATTATCTTGAAAATAGTTTCAAAGTTTAAGCACTGGAAATTGCTTAAATCTCGTGATTATGAACTGTTAAATAGGCATGAGCCTTAAATTTGTATCCTAGAATCATTTAACTGGTTTTAATGAAAGAAGATGAGGTAGGTTGCAAAATTTTGCATAAAAGAACCAAAATAGTGAGGAGCCTTTTTCATGTGAATACTTTAAATAGCTTGGCAAATGAAACAGCTGAGGAAAAAAAAAAATCTATATTTTGTGCAATAATTAAGGTATGGGAGTAGGAAATTCAAAAATATTTGTGCTTGAGAGAGTGGTAGGGTCAAAATTCAGCATTGTGTGTTTGCCTGGTAAGCAAAGGACAATGTCATACCTAGATGGAAGCTGTGGCACACGTTGTTAAAAAAAAAAAGGGTGCAGTTAAACAAAAGAAGATAAAGTCTTGCGCCTTTTTATGTCTTTGAACTGAGAACATGTGCTGCATTTTACTAAAGGAACATGAGCCTTGAATGTAAGTAACTGGTTTTTGCATTAGGTACTCCCTGGAGGTAGCAGAAAAATATCATGTCCCTGCATGAAATGCGAATGTGAAATCTACCAGAAAGAAATATTTATGACCATTTTATGCTTGATTAGACTTGGATGACATCTGTTAGAAGACAGGGACTGGACAAAGAGAGAGACGCTCGGGGGCAAATGTTAACAGAGTTGTTTAGATGATGCTGGGGCAGGAGCGTCCATTTACTGCCAGGCAAAACATAGGAATTGTGTTAGCGAGAGTGCAGCTGACAGGAATTCGCCGTGATGGAGACAGTGTAAACTGACGGGCTGAAATAGTAAAATGCAGCTGTTGATATTCGCCGCGCTGCCACGATTTATGGGCAGGTATCGCAGCTGAACACAGATACTGTAACTTCCAGGGAGCAGATGCATTAACAAAGTTATATAAATGTGAGTCAGCTATAAAAAAGCGACATCTTCACTTTTTAAAGTTGTTATTCCGCCAGGCTGCACTGAGAGTTGGAAGGACTTTCTGGAAAGAAAAAAAAAAAGCTGGATTTTCTTTTTCTTTTTCTTTTTTCTTTTTTTTTTTTTTAAACTCTGCAGAACACACTGCTCTGAAGCAATCAACCTGATTGTTTACTTTCCCCTCCTTGCTCTAGCACTGGAGCTTTTCCCCATGCCGCATCCTGTTCTTTTCTGAATGAGATGGAGCTCCTTGGCTGCATCTGCCCCAGTGCAGGGCAGGAGGGACGAGCATCCGACCCCCCTGGCCCAAGGCAGCAGCACCAGCAGCTGTAAATCTTTAACTCCAAAGTTTGACAATTAATCGATGGTGAGCCTTTATGTGTTTTTCATGTTAAACTGTTGTTTACCAGCTCAACCAGAAGCGGGTTTTATGGCTGGAGGTACAAACAGTCACATCACTCTGGGTCGTTTCCCAGCTTTCTTTTCCTGTAAATTTTCTCTGTCTGGAATGCTTATGGGAAATGTTATTTTGTTTTTGTTTGCAACAGCTCTGTTGTTTTGATTTTGTCTGAGTGGTATGGAAAACAGTACGTCACTTGGAGTGGGTGTTTTGTCTATTGGCCATTTGGCTATTCCACATATATTTCTCATACTTACTACATGATGACAAGGGAACCCAAATGGCATAATTTTCCAGCTGAATTTTGCTTTCCAGTTTAATAATAGTGAAAGGAAAACAAAGTTAATAGATTTAGCAGTTTTGATACTGCTCACATGCTGATAGATGCCTTTGGATTTTTTTTCCCTGTGGTTAAGGGTCTATTTAGACAAAGGTCAGATTAATGCATATATCAGTTTCTGTAATAAACTGCATAAAGATTATGTTACACATTTTGCATACAGTTGTGAAAAACTGTAATTTAAGTACCCAAGTCCATAAAAGGGTAATAAACAACTTCAGTATCATCCATATGATTAGTCTAGGGTACTTTTTACAGTGATTTTTGAGGCAGTCCATAACAGAAGAAATAGCAGCAGATGCCTTTTAATTGAAAAATGATCTGAAATAAATTTTGCACTTGAAAAGAGAACACTGCATTCTCCATTTATCTGTTTAGCTGAAGAGATTTGAATGTGATATACATGGATTCCTGCATAGTATTTACCATGTTGGGAAGAGCATATCAACAGACCACAGAATGCAGCTTTAAGACCAGATAATTTTTATGTATAGTACCGAAATATAAAATGGAAAGTATGATTAATTTTTCAATTTCTCTCAGCAGATATCTAATAATTGTGCCCATGGACTGCCAAAGGCTCCCATTAAAGATTTAAAATGCAAAGAAAGGTAGAATCAAAAAGATGGTATTTTGGATTAAATAATGTAAAAAAAAACTGTAGGGCAATAGCAAAGTGAAAAGCTATTGGCAAAATAAAGCGTTGTGTCAACTCTCCTTGAGACAGATTTCAACATTTACACATCCAACTACATCTTTTTTGTAGCTGGGATTTAAAATAAAAATCCTTAAAGGTTGCTTAAGCCAGCTATGATTTTAAAATACATTTTTGGACTTTCAGGTTATGATATGCTTGTTCTCAAAAAGAGTGATGAAAAATGCAGTGTGTGACCCTGTGTTAGAAATATCTCCATAAATACAGTGGCAAGGGGTGTAATCTGTTATCCAACATTTAAAAACATGTTAGCAAACTCTAACATTTCTTTCATTAAGTACCAACAGATACAGGGTGGCCAGAAAGCATTTTGCAACAGCTTCTTGGGAATGTGCTATTTTTGTTAGCCTTGGAAAAAGGGATGCTGCAGCCGTAGTATATAGAGGCTGTCAGAAAGGTCCAGCTGGACTTTTCCTCCCTTTTCTGTACTGTCTTTATCACTTTGCTCAGTTCCACATAATAACATCTTCATCTGAGATTGCTGTGGCACAGGGGAACTGCATTTGTTGATCAAATTTGGCTGGATAACACTGTGATCTCGTATCCTGAAGTGCGGAAATGTGCCTGGAATACGTAAGCATAAAGCTGGCCCCTTGATTGATTGATTCTGCCTGTCACAGAACAAGATAACTGGATCAGTAAATACCCTGTGCACTTCAACTTCATCTATACAATCAAAAGTGAGGGCATCATGGGGCTGAAAAACACCGAGGCATGATGGGAATATCTACATTTCAGAATGATAGCCAGGAACTTGCGAAAAGAGAGGAAGAAAAGAAAAATTTTTTATTCCTCCTTTTCCCTGTGTGTTTGTACACGAAGAGCAGTGAAAAGCACATTAATTTTGGTGTGCTTGTGGTGTGTCTGTGTCTCCCTGGATTTATTTCAGCTTCAAATCTGTGTAACACTGCTGCTGTTGCCAGTGGTGCTAAGCTAGCATAAGGCAGGGGTAAAACAGATGATTCAGACTCTGGATGTTCCAGGGAAAGCACATTATTTGGGGTGTCCTGTAGGAAGGTGGCATTTTATCAGATAAATGTAATTAAGTTATGCACCTAACTTGAGTTGATTTGCTACTTCGGCAAGTCCCAGATCTGTTGGGCTGAGCATCCCAAATTCAAGCTGCAGAATCCAGCTTTATTGTGGGCATTGAAATTGAATATTTAAAGAGAATGAAGAGTGAAGGCACCAAAAAGAAAAAGAAAAAAGGTAAAAGATGACAGGTGGAAACATTTTAATTAAAAGGCCACACTTTTATCCAAAAAATAGAATATGAGCAAATCAGACAGGATTTTTCTTCCCCTGTGTTTTCCCAGTCTTTTTGGGCTGGAAAATAACTGCCTTAGCACAATTTTAAGAAATTCTGAAGATGAGTGCTCCCCCCAAAAGAGTGTGTGTGTGTGTGTGTGTGTGTGTGAGACATATTGCTGATAGAACTTGTCAGTCCATCTCCAGCCTGGCTTGTCCTTTGTTCTGCCCTGCACCAGGTCTGTCTCTGTGAGATGGGGAGACACAGCAAGGAGAAGCCTCTCAGGGCATCTTCACCAAAGTGTTACCACAGCAAGGTGTGGTCACCTGCCCTGTCTCCTTCTCAGTGGGGTACTTGGCAAGCACAAGGTGTTAAAGCCACCGCAAGCATTTGCCAGGCAGAGCCCGCTGTGGTCCTGTAGCATCTCACCCTCAGGCGTGTCCTGCACACCTTCCTGTGCAGGGACAGGTGTCTGATCCCTCTGGGGCCCTGCAGCTCAGGCCAGTCTGTGGTTCTCTGTTCCTCTTACACCCTGTGTAACTGGATAAGGCAGCACCAGCGCTGAAGCAAACCTGTAGGCTCAGGGCTGCAAGATCAGGCAATTCCAGGAGCAGTTTATTACTATCCTTTTTTTGCCTTTAACTGTTTTTACAGTTTATTATGAGATTTATGTGTGGTGTTTAATCTGGCACTTCTGTTCAGTGCTTCATTTGCCTAAGACACAGGTAACACAACGTCCTGTAAAGCATTTCTATGATTTCTTCAGACACCTTGGAACCGTGAGGGGCTGGAGAGATCCAGAGCCCTGTGGTGGTAACTGAAAACCTCTCAGGCCATGCCATGCTGCTGCATAAACCAGCTTAAGCAGAAAATACTGCCTGTTTTCCTGTTTAAGTATTCTTCTGCATCTAGGACCAGTTCTATCTGGCTATGGTTTCAGTATATGTATTGCTCCCAAGTACAGCATTGAAAGGATTAAATGGTTGACTGGGCTCTCTAAACTATAATTGTCTCTCTCTGGATTTTCTGGCATTCCATATAGTGGGGAAGGTTGCAAACTGTATGATCAGGTATTTGCTTCCTTTCCTTACCTACGTGGTGACAAAAGGCCAGACATTCATTACTGAGGAGGATACAGTATTTACTCTGGGTTTACTCTGGGTGTAGCTTTCAGCACTTGGTTGGACTACCATTATTGTATGATGCTGCCATGATTTGCTGGCTTTTTTGGATAAATAGTTGAAGGAAAATTCAACAAATGGTATGAATAGCCTTTTCTAATGTGATTGTGTACCTCATTTTCCAAGATTTCCTTGGGAATCTGCATTTTTTTTCATCTACCACCTGTCTTTTTATGAAGAGGATGCTTTTTCTTTGAGACTCTGAATGACTTGGAAGACACAGAAAAGTCTGGTGTGGCTGTGCACCAAAATTACTTCCCTGTTAGAGGCTGTGCATGGCAGGCTTTGCTTGGAGAGAGGGTTTGAGGTTGTCCCCTAAGGGTCACAGGGCTTTACCTTTTTTGGTCCAGCGGATTGCAGCTTTGAACAATTCCTTTCTAAGAAATTGGACACGGATGAGTTACAGTGGTCACATTTCTGTGAGGCTGCACACCTACAGTGCCTCCTGATGAGCTGCCCAGGGAGCCTGGGCAGGGCTCTGCAGGCTGCTGGCCACAGCTGGAGGTGCATGGCAGCCCAGGTACCTGCTGTGCTGGGGGCTGTCCATGCACAAGCAAGCCTCAGGGCAGGTACCTGTGCTATTTGGCCACCATCTGGGAGAGGCCCATGTGATGCTTGTTATCATATCTGTCTGCCAGGGGGCTCTGGAGGGGCTGGGTGCTGCCTGAGCTGACATTCTGCAGCACTGGGAGTGCTCGCCAGATGGACAGAGGTGCTGGAGAGCCTCTGCTCCCAGGGAGGCAGCAAGCAGGAGCTGAAAGCTGGAAGGGAAACCCTGCTTTGGACTGGCAGGAAGAAATAATAGAAGAAATAAGAGTTGCATTCTTCTCACCCAGCAGCTGGAGTTGTAGTAAAGGGATGGGCAGCATCTTCCTCTGTGCTTTCTCTGGAGAAACTGGAAGAAATACCTAAGTCAAATCCTGTAGGGTGTGATGACCAGAAGATTATGTAAGGACTTTGCTTCAGGTTGTGGTGGATCAGACCAGGGAGATTCAGCCTCATGGGACATGTCACAACAGAGAGGTCTGGGCTACAGGCAGCCCTTGATGGCTCTTTACACTCTTAATGTAGCAGTTGTTCTCTGATTTATGGCATTGGTGGAAAGACCTTTGAATTTGTTGGTGTGGAAATTAGCTGGAGCAAATTCACAGCTAGCTGTAGACTGTGGCCTTCTTTCACAAACAATATAACACAACTCAAGGAGAGCTCTAAGTTAAGTCCAGCTATTTAATAATCGATATGTTAAATACTAGCTAAAAATGCAAAAATTAATATTATCTGCCGATTTCAGGCAGCTGGGGTTGTTTTGTGTAGAAAATACGTGGCAAGTGTTTATTTTTAAATGTTGACCACTGCTATTAGGTATTTATGACATTGGAAACACAACAGAAGGCTAAAAGCACCACAACAGCCTCAGGTTGGCTCAAATTGGCTGTAACCACAACTTGAAGAGGGAGTTTTATCCAACATTAAATGCTGGAAAACATCTCACAGCGCTTCTCAGGGATCAAAAGCTTTGCAAAAGTGGTCACCACTACACAAGCAGTGTGAAGGATGCAGAAGCAGTGAAATGTAGGAGTTTCAAGTGGCCAGGATTATTCTAAATAAAATCTCCTGGGGAGCAAGAACCTTCTTTTCTGTGTTATGTACCTCTGTCCTTGTTCTTTTCTTTTCCCCAGTCCTTCAGCTGGGTGGGGTGAGAAGAGCAATTTTTAGGCAGTGTCTACAGGGTGTTTTTACGAAGCACCAATGTGAGAAAACTCCTGAATTTGACACAGCAGTGGAAGGTGGGGCAGGTTCATGGCTCTGAGGGTAATTCTGAACCCCTCCACCGTAGGCCTTGTTTTCTTTGGCTGGAAAGTCTGACAGGGCTGACATATTTATGTACAGAGCTAGTATTTAGCTTGGAGTTTTACACTTATGAATGATGAACTAAACAGAACTCATTTATGTTTTTCCTTCCCTCTGTAGCTTTCTTTTTTTTCCTCTTATTTTTTTGAAATGTGAGGTTACGTATTGCAGACAAGTCTCAACATATCCACCCTGTGCTTGACCACCGGAATTAATAAGTAGCCACATTCCTTGATGATTCTATAGGGATTGGAAGCTAGGCAGCAGAGTTTGCTATGCAAGAGAGTTAATAAAAATTTTCATTGCTGGAGGAAAGCTTATATACAGTAGTCTGTTTGTCCTGTATTTCAACCACCTGAGTCAGAGCCAAAAAAGCAATTGTCTACTACATATTTCAAACAGATGCTGAGGGGTAAAAGGAGTGACTAGAATTCTCAGCAATAAAATGCTGGCTCTTTAAGTTCCCTTGAAGGAAGTGAGCCTATAAAATTTTTGCTGCTGACTTGTTTGTCCAGTTCTTTGAAGTATTTAACATTAATTTAGTCTGCAAATCATTGCCACCTCAATTTTTCATTGAAGTATCAAAGCCTGCTAAACACATAACCTTGGAGTGCACAAAACCCCCTGATTCCTTTAGCAGATATATTCATTTAGCTGTTACCCATTTGAAAACTTCCTCCTGACTCTGGTGGTGGGGTAGGCTCTAGGTATTTGCAAAGGAAACATTTTTGAAGAATTTTTTTTTTTTCAATGACTATTAATTTCACTTGCAGTAGGTAAGTGCATTTTAAGTGGTGGTGTTCCACTCTTTGCTGTTAATAACACCCGTTGTGGGATCAGAAAGTGAGGTGGAGAGCCAGGATGGTTGTGTTTGGTGGAGCAATGGGCTCTGCAGGATTGGAGGTGTGGGTGTTGAGGAGCAGATGTGCCTGTCCTGTGCTCACCTCAGGGCAGGAGCTGGGTGGGAGCTGTGGTGGCAGCCTCAGGCTGCAGCTCTGTCTGCCAGCAGGTCCTGGCCTTTTTGGGCCGTGCCCAGGATTTCTGAAAATAAGAATGAATTGGTGACGATCCCACTCACGCCAAGTGAAGATGGAGTGTTTCCCTTGTCTCAGATATTCCATTTCCTAAGCAGTCTTCGGGCTCAGAGCAGCAAAATGTATGCAAGGGTCATTTTTGTTGCTTTTTGGCAAAGAAATAGCAGATTGTTCAGTAAGTGATGGATACACTGGCAAGTCTCTGAGGTTAGTTATTGCTGTGAGATCCTGATCATAGCCTCCTCGTAGGGGTGTCTTTTTCAGGTGTTTTTTTAAATCTTTTTTCCCCTTTTGACTTCTTCCTTTGAAAGTTAACTTTGTCCTACTCTCCTGGGCCTTGTGCCCTGGGGGATAGGGAGGAGAAGACCCCTGTTCCCCCCACTGTGGGTTCCAGCAGAGCCCTGCCCTGCCTGGCACTGCCCACAGCAGCACTGCTGGGACCCGGCACAAGCAGAGGACATCAGCTGTGAGGGGAAGCTTAAAAAATGCCATCAGGCTTAACTTGGAAAAAAATATCAACACAGAGGGTGTCAATTGAAAACCAGCAGGGTGGGAAAGCTGCTGTACTGTAGTGGGAATGCAGCAGCCTCAAGGCCCTTTAAATGATTGGTGACACACTAGAGATATTGTTAAATTACCTTTTTTATTGGTTCTGGAGTCTTATGTCTTAAAAGACTATTCTTTGGAAGAAGTCAAGAGAATCCTTATATTTGGTTTAGATATAAACCTGAGATACAAAACCTGGATGTGGATCTGGACCTGAACTTTTCCAGTGTCTGGGGAGTATTTCAGGCTGGGATTTTGTTGAGAGATCTCTCTTTGCATGTGCTGGTCTGGAGGACTTGTGTGTAGTGTTAAACTGCAGCACAGCCAAGCTTCAGCCAGGGATGTGTTGGTATTTTGGCATGTTTCCCTACCAAACAGGGAAATAGTGAAGTGTTTCTGTCTTAAGGTTGTTTGAAGATTAAAAGGATCATTTTCTGTTTTGTTTTCAGAACCAAAAATTGAACAAGAGGATTTACAATTTGTAAAATTCACTGATTATATTGAAGAGAGGATCAGAAAGGGTTTGGGTTATGGTAGTAAGCAACAAAAAAAAAGGCTTTTTGCATCTAATTCAACTTCTAAATGTGCAGAACTACTTGTCTGTTTGTAGTTCATGAGTATTGTTTCCAGTGTGGAATTCTTCTCATCTCTGTGTTTTCATTGCCCCGTCTCTAAAATCCAGATGGTGGACGAGAGGCTTTTTAGTTTTGTTGAAGAACTTCAGGATGATTTTGAAGGGAATGTATGTTGCTAGCAGTTTGTAAGAGAACCTGGAGCAAAGGCTTAATGAAGGATTTCTGGTGAAACACTTTAATCCAAGCACTCTGGTTAAGACTTTCTCTCCAGCCTGCACGGTCCCATATTTTACATTCACTCCCAGCATGGACTTCCTTTGCTGAAGGTCCCATAGGTAAGCCACGAGAGCAAAATATACTACAGGGCCTCATACCAACACTTGGAGTGGGAAACTTTAACTGTCCAGCTTAATTTTTCATGGCTGTAGAACAATAGCCGAGATTGTGTTGTGGGTACAGAGGTGGCCACTGCGACAGCCCCATTAGCCCTGCACAGGCAGCTCTGCCCCCTTCTTGGGCTGGGATCAAGCTGTGGCCCACGGTGGCTGTTTTTTGTGGCCCATGGCTGTTTTTCCCCTATGCTGGAGGGAGATCATCGTGGTGACACGTTCCTGCCAAGGGGAGAGGGCTGAGCACAGCCGTCGCCCGCGGAGCCGCATTTTGTATCTGCCTGCTGGGGAGCAGCTGCAGGCGGAGGAAACCAATAGGGATAACGGTGATGCTGAATGGGAAGAGAAGATTTTTTGAACCTGAAAAGGGCTGTTTATGTATCATAACCCCCTTTTCAGTGCTGTAAACCCTTTGAAAGCAGCCTCCTCTTTGCTCTGTGCAGCACGAAGCATCCAGGTTGGCTCCTCGGTGACAGCGGCAGCTCAGCGTGGTTTTTGTAGCACTGCGGAGGAATGGGGAAAATTTCGAAAAAAATCTCAACTGGCCAAAAATATTCGGCATTTTTCAATTCTGTATTGATACTTGAGCAGCAGGCTGGCATCTACAGAGTGCTGAAATAGCTGTGAATTGGTAATTACGAATTACAGCAGGAGATCAGTTCAGCTTAGTGTTCCCAAAGCCTGAGAGATCAAAAGGTGCTAGTGAGAAAGGTAAAACATCGAGTGTCAGTGAATGTGCCAGGCTACCTGAAACTTAGTTGCACTCTCTAGTTTGTAGCTGAATTTTGTAAGGGGAAAAATTTGAAAAAAGAGAATGTGGATAACATTTCTATTGAGTCATGGGTATTGCCAGGAAAATAACAAGGATGTGAAGCAATTGCTGGGGTGCTTGTAGGTTTTTATATTTTCCTCAGTTTTATCCTTTAGTTTACCTAGTAGAGCAGTAATTAAAGGAAGAAAAGCAGTAAGAAGCAGCAGGAGGGCAGGATTTTTTCCTGCTTGTTTTTCCTTAATTTTCTATCAAACGCAGAGCAATACAACATTTAACTTTTAAGCTGAAAAAGTGCCCCTTTCCCTTTTTCATACCCTTTTCTTCCCAGCTGTCATGTACAGGAAATGACAGTGTCAAATGATATGCTTATGTGTCACATTTCAGCCCAGTCTGGGGGGGGTCAGCTACCCCTGGCCCATGTAGACCCAGACTGGTATCTCCCAGGCTTTTAAGAGCATCAGTAGATAAGGATCGGGATTTTGAAGCAGGGGATATCAAGAGAATCAAAGGATTTCTGAGCACGCATAGAGGCCAGGCATCACCTCCAGCTGCTCAAAAGGTCCCTGGAAGAGTGAAGTTAATCATGAGAAGAAATGGTCCAATTTTAAGGTGGCAAAAACCTCCTTTGCTTTTGCCAAGCTCTTATCCAGGGAGGAGGGCAGTCTTTCCTGGAGAGCAACCTGTCTGTCTGGGATGTATCTAGTAAAAATTTGAGATATTTTTCACCACTTTTAAAACCCTTTCACCAATTCCCCAGATTATTGGCAAAATAAGGGTAGTGGCAGATTCCTAATAACTCTCTCCCTTCTGCATCAATTATGTGTCTTTGTGAGGCAGAGCTTTGAGTCAGCTCTCCTTCATTTCGCTCTTCTGGTCGCTCCCAGGGGAGATGGTCTCTTGGTAATAGGAGCTACCTCAGTTCAGAGAAGAATACAGTTTTGTTCCCTTCTCGAATGACACATGACTATCAGGCATCTCATGAGTTCTCTGAGTGGGCACATGAATTGAACCTTTTTAGGAGTCTGGGTGATTAATGTCCCTGGTGGGTAGGAAGCAGACGCTTGTTACAGGTCTGGGGGATCTGCCTGGCAAAATTAAAAGCTGCCATAGTGGCAGTGCCCTTTTACCCTCCTGAGCTCCCCTGCAAACGTCACCAGTACTGCTCAGAAAAGGAAGCAAAGTTCACCACAGGGCGGTTTAGGGGATTTTTTAGCTTTTGTTTTTGTTGCTCATGTGTTGTTGTGTGGGTTTTCTTACAGAGCAAGCACAAGAAATGTTTTAATTAGCCATGGTAGAATTGTTTTTGGCTTTTTATGATTCTGTTTATTAAGGATCCTGGGCACATTGACATGGCTGTGATCCTTGTGTCTCAACCTGGCTGCTGAGGCAAAGTCTGTAGTGCTGCCGGTGTCTGTGGATAGGGCTGGATCCCGGTGCCAGTGTCAAGTGGGGATTTTTTCCTAATATGGACAGTAGTCCACAAGCAACTGGACGAAGTCCATCAAGCTAACATCGCCAACAGCCAGTAGAAAGTTTGGCTGTGCTCTACTTGGACCAGCCCTGAGCGAGAGACCAGAAGGTAAAAGGGTTTTTCACACCCTCACTTGACATCTCATGGCCAGTGTTGATGTACTGAAGGCACAGCCCCAGGGATGCTGACAGGAGGTGTTGCCTGCTCACCACTTCCCTCTGCAAATAGCTGTACAGTCGTGGCTTTTGCAAAGTGAAGCTGTTTTGTTTTGCTTTGTTTTCCTCCAGAGAAAGCTCAGAGAAGGAACAGAGCGGGCACTGGCATGCCTGTCTAAACCCTTTCCTTTTCTAATTTTTTGGAACATACTCCTCTGTTTACCTTCTGGCCCAATACTGATGCAGTGCAAGTGTTTCCACTCACAAAACTTCCACTTGTCCTAATTTTAAAAATGTGACAGTTCTGTATATTAATTCTTATCTGATTTCTCAGTGGATTGCACAGCCAGTGCTTTAAATGGGCACTGGCAGCCCTTTCCTGGTCAGCAAGAAACAAACTGAGTTTGTTTCTAAGGAAAATATGTGAAGCAAAGGGGGAGGTTTTGTTGGTTTGTGTTGGTTTTGGTTTTTTTTTAACATCTTGATGTTCTGTATTAGGCGTAGACTGTTTTTAAACATGAGCATGTGTTACTTTTCTTTGATGTTTTTCACGAAGATTCTGTCTTCCACTTTTAACAAAAGGCTCATGTTCCTTTTAGGTTGTTTTATTCTGCTAATGATACTGCTTACTCAGATAAATAGGTATGTGTGTGTGTACATTTAAAATGTAACATTCCCCTTCAACACACCATAGATACATAACAGAACTGATCTTCTGTAGTCATCTCCCGTGCCAGAATTTTCATGTTTTGAAATTAAAATGGATTCTCCTTATCTTCTCACAGCCCCTTTGATCCATTGCCTGTGGGTGCATAGGGGCACTAACGACAGAGGACGGGGAAGCTCCAGCTTTGCGTGGCATCATTAGCAGCATCCCTGTGAGGAGCTGGCCGTGCTCCCGGTGTGCCAGGAGAGCAGCCTGCTTCCCTGCACCTCCCCTGTGCTTGATGCCAGCTGGGATTCTCCCCCTGGAAGGGTCCTGTGTGTGTTCTTGCTGGGTGTTTCTTGCTCTTCCCTTCTCCTGACCCTGTCAGTGTCTCGGCAATGGGAATTCCCTGCAGTGATACCTGCTTTCCAGATCTTTGCCTTCTTCCAGGTAGCACATAACTCCAAGGGTTAAACTTGGAGATTAGACCTGGGTTCTCCTGTGCATCAGCCTTTACCTGTGCTGAGATTTTGTCTATTTGGGGTTTTTTTTTTCCTTTAATAAATAATTCACTCCAAAGTTTGTGATTTGTATCTGGTCACAACTAAATAGCTTGAACCTCTCTGCCTGGGCTTTGCGTGCAAGTACTGTCAAAACTGTTCTCAGTGATGAGTCAGTTCCTTTTTTTTTCCCTCTTTTTTCTTTTATTTTAATGACGAGTATGCAGTTAGTGTACCCATTAGAGCGTGCTGAGGGATGGCATGGAAATGAGGATACACATGTGTATGTATCAGATGCTGAAGAGCACCATTCGTGTTATAAATATAGCTCGGCTGTGTTCCTTCTTACATTTCAATTTTATAATCCGTTCCAGAAGATTTGGACAAAAATACTGTAGTGTAAGAGAGCATTAGTTTCTGGGTTCTTCAAATAATAATTCTTAGTAGAGAAACTAGTAAATAAAGCTCTGAAGATGGGCAAGATGACATCTTCCCTAGTTCTAGGAATTGGACCTGAGGTATAGATTTATGCAAGGTAAAATAAAGGACAAGTGGAAGCAGGAGCAAAACTGTATGTTTTATTTTTTTAGTTTATTGCTAAAATGTATGAATAGTCCTTTTTTGTTTGTTTTATTGGTGTGATTATATATGATCTATCTTTACATGTATACTTTTTAGACCTGGTGGGCCCACTGTGATTAAATGTTTGCTTTGAATACGTGTCCAGGGTGTTAACATTTCACAGTGGAAAGTTGTTAAATTCACTTTTATACAAGGGGGAGGGGGGGGGAAGAAAAAGGGGAAAAAAAAAAAGAGATTGTTAAATGTATGGAAACCCTTATTGGCTGAATTATATAACTGAATTCATTCAACATGCTCGGTGTATCTTGTTCTCCTTTCAGTATTGCCACTCTGTTCATCACCCCTTTTAGTGCTTTAGGCATATGGTGTGCAGTACATCCAGGGAAGTGTCAACAATATGGCATATGTTATACATACTGATCTTGATACACCGTAGAAAATAATGGGCCTAACTTTAAAAGGCACGGTGCTAAGAATAGAGCGTGCTGCAACATGCAGACAGTGAATCCGCCATGAATGTCATGTTTGAAGACAAAAAGAGCTGTATTTTTCATTACTTTTGTGGCTTGGTTTGTATCTTGGCGTTGCTGCAGATGAGAAAATGACGGTGAGATGAGTGCAGGCGGGATCTTCACCCGCCTGATGCTGGAATTCCAGGCTCTGTGGAGACCTGGGGGTCGGCTTGCACAGGGGTCAGGGTGGGCAGGAGGGAGCAGGGAAGGCAGGGAGCTGTGGGATGTGCCCACCAGTGCTCCAGGGCTGCCCCTGTGAGCCAGGATGGGCCCAGCAGGGGCTGAGCTACCGACATCCATCCGCGGGAAGAGGGACGGGGACGGGGGACATCCGGATGCGCTTCCAGGAGTCATTAGATGGTCGCATTAGCTCACCACTTAGCTCTGTCTCCACGCTGTAAATGAGCCTGCACAAGCAGATTGCAACGCTTACATTAAAACCACACTGGTGGAAATGAGTCTTTCCAAAGGCTCTTCCAAGGATCTGCCCATTAGGATCTGACTGCGAGATCAGGGCTCTCATCTGGATTCACAGCAGTAAAATGAAGATGAAACGCTCTGTTTCTCATTTCTGGATCCTGGACTTACTCAGCTCCCCATTTCACAGGGAATCTTTCGTCCCAGGAATGCTCATTTCTAAATTAGAAAAAAATTTAAACAGGGTCCTTTAGAACACTCATCCTGAAAATTGTTCCAGGGAGTTTCATCTTCAAAATAAATGATTCATACCATTGTATAGGTGCATGTATATCTGTATGTCTGCATTGCTGTTTATTGTGCTGAACTGGCCTGGCTCAGGAGCTGTAGCATCTGAAGTGCAGAGAAGCAGTGACTGGAGAAAGGAATATCTTCTTTCCAACAAAGACCAAATATTTGTCTGTTATCTCTCTGGCCGTTGTAGTGGTTCTCAATATCCGCAGAACTGAGCAGATCACCACGCGGATAAAACAGCACAACAAAATATTTATTTTTAAGCTTTGTTGAATGCTGAATGTTTGGTGCAAGTTTATGAGGGTTAAACATTAATAGCAGATGTTGTTAATGAATAGAAGGCTTGAGCCAGCTTCTGAGACCTTTGAGTTAGTACATGAATTTTCTGGTTGATGACAATACTTGCAACACGCCTAATTATGAAGTAGTGTTCTAATCAAGCCTTGAATAACTGAAGAATTTCCCCTCCTCTTTTGCGGTTATTTCAGTGGCACACACAGAGATCGCTTCAGTGCCTGTGCTTATTCTTAGTGATTTTTCTTTTCTTAGAACATTCATTGAGGTTTTTCCCCAAGAAGCATTCCCGCTGAACGTCGGCGCAGGAGCGCGCGCAGGCACCGAGGGTGACGCGTGCGCGGCATGTCCCCTCCACCCCGGCCCCACCAGCAGCTGAACTGGTGCCAGCCTCTGAAGTTGTTGTCCCAGTTTGTCACACTTCCAGGTGAAGTACCTGAAAGTGATTATAGGTAATAAATATCTCTTTTTTTTTAACTTATTGCAGAGGCAGTTTTTCCCCTGTTAATGAGGGTAATTTGACTTGGTTGAAGGATTGCAGTTCTTAAGAATTAATGCTGCAATCCAATTCAAAGATTTAAAGAGATCTAAGATTTTTCACAGGTCGTGTGCTAGTGAATGTGCTCCTATCACATAGCAGCTAATGGACTTGAACAACAGTCTGTCATTTACTGTTACCTCAGTGTATAGCAGCTTTGCCCTTGATAGCGAGTATACTTTCCCAGCAGTGCAGGTTATTTAGTAGTGCCGTGTATTTGTAACACTTTTAAGAGACAGTATCCGATTTCTAACAGCCCTAATTACTGGATAAAGCGAGGTTACCTTTCTGACTTTCTTAATTATGTGTTTGGATCCTAATCTGTGTGAGCCTAAAGTGGTTTAGACTCTAATAGCTGACTCCTCATTTTTTTTGGATTTATCTCTGTGCATACACATCTATAAAATAATTTCTGTGTTGCATTTTCCCTGTATCAATGCTCAAAGGTTAATTCTGTAAATACCAAAGTGTTAGGCACTAGTCGCCATAAGGTCCCCTTGTTTTTAGGGATGCATTATTACCTTTTAACGGTGTTTTGTAATGACTTATTTGTAAATGCTGTTGGAAATGCTCTAATTTCTTGATCCTATTATGTTCCTGGATATGAAAAATCCTATTGTAAGGTAATTAGAATGATTCTTTTCTGTTTAAATGTGTGTTCTCTAGACAGTGTCACTCTATACTCTGCACACAAGAACCTTTGTTCCTTAATTAGAAAAAGGACTAGAGCTCATTAATTGTGGGTACAAAGTGATGTCTGCTCAAATGGAGAAGCAATAATACAGTTTAAATAATGATTGATCCTACATTTTAAGTCCAACACTATTTCGTACTGATAGTGATAAATAAGCAACATATAATGCAGGTTGCGAAGCAATGTGTGAAGATTTTTATTGAAAAATCTCTTTTTGCAAGGATAAACCTGTGTCGGGCACAATAAATAAAGGATGGATGGTACATACACGGCGTCTGCCGTTTAGGAAAGTCAGCATTTGTCAACAGAGCACTGTAGCAGTAGCTGAGATACTGGAGTTCACTCCACCCCGTACTTTAGAAAATGAAATAATTGTGAGAGCTGTGCAGTCAAAAGCAGTTTGGATCTTGGCCTTACAGAGCTATTATTGTGATGAAAAGAATATTTTAATTACTGCTCACAAATAGGATGAGTTAGAAATGTTTGAGTATTTTGCAGGGTGTTTTCTTTTGGACACAACTGTACTTTGTTCCCTGAATTTCACCATCTCCCTGCTGTCCCCTTGGGAGGAGAAAGAATGAACTTGTGGAGTTGAACCCAAGATCCTTCAGCAAAAGGCTTTGGTTATGGCTACAGGAACAGAGATGTGCACTGCAGGGTGAGCTCCTAGCAATGGCCCTTCCCAAAAATCAGGAGTGTGTTGTGCTGAGCTTGGCTGTCCTGCTGCCACGGTGGGATGCCAGGATGGTGCCTGTGTTTGGAGTCTGGGTCTTGTCAGCTGAGGCTGGGCTGGGCAGAGCAAATCACTGGGGGTGATGCCCCTGTGCCTCCCCAGCCTGCAGCTCCATCTCCTCCACAAACCCAGCAGTGCCCCTTCCTCCCCTCGCCCCACCTCGTGTCAAAGACTTAAGAAAGAGAAAGCCTGTCTAATTTTTCTAACCCTAATGAAAACATGCATTAACAAGGCAAACCTTTCCCATATGAAGAACAGGAAGGTTGGAAGATGAGGCTTGATTTCCTGCTGTATTTCACAAATCAAAATGGTTAATGCTAAGCCAGGGTGTATATTTCACTCAAAGCATTGAAAGAAACGTGGGGTTTCTTGGTATCCTTCTCTGCTGTATTCCTCTTGGTGAGAAAGAAAAATAGTTTTTAAAAGATAAAAAACCTGTTCTTCAATTGACTATGCAAAAATCTTATTGCAGTATTTATTCCAAACCTGCACACATAATGTTCAGTGAAGGAGAAAACAGCAAAAAACAGTTGTTGATGGACTTAGGCGAGAACTGGATTAAATAAGCATTAGTCTACTGAAGCTGATTACAGGAATATGAAAATGCAGTATCTTAATGGTACATATTTTCATGTGGCAGCTCAGTTGCCTTTCATTTTGCAGCTAATATGTCTATTCTTATGAGTCATTTACTTCTTTAATTACCTTTTGCAGGCAAGGCACCATGGTATATTAATGTGAATGATTTTTACTGCCAGTTTATCATACAATGCCCCAGAAGTTGAAAGGCGTAATTGACTTGGAAGAGCAGCTCATGAAGGAAACAATATTTAGTTGACAGTTTTCCTTGTACTCTCTGTTGACGTTTATGAGTTTACACTATGCTAAAGGAGTAATAAACACAATTTTCTTTCAATAACAGGAAAGAGTCGCTTTTAAAATACATTTGTGGAAAACAGATTTGTTCATTTCTTGAATAATATAAAATAATGCGTTTTCAGTGATGAGATGTATATAAGACTGTCAATTGAATTAAACCTCGGAAGGTGCCTTTATAACCTGCCTTAGAGCGTTAAAAGATATTAGGGTGCATATGAATCAAATCAGTTAGATGAATATTTAAATTATACACAGATTTGGATAAATCATATTCAGATCTGCATGTTAGATTATTTGCTGGCCTTCTCTTGCCACGAAGGGTGAAAGTTTGAAGTAGGAATATGAGGGACAGAGGCTCTGTTTCTGTAGATGGAAGAACTCTCATCAGAAACCTCCTGATAAACCCCGATTAGAGGATTATTGCAGAAACTTTCTATAACTTTCCTAGAGCCAGAGGCTTGAGGAAGGTTTAAAATCAGCTTTGCAATCCGTCAAAGTCCATTTTCTCCTGGAATGCTACTTTTATTGAAATGACCTTGTCAAATCGCAAATTCTTTTTCCCAGGCATCCCCAGGACCGTGTGCAGGTATGATTAATCATCCCATCCCGCTTTAATTAATTTAAAGGCGCCCATGGCCGGGGCGGGAGGAGACGCCGGCTGGCGAGGGCAGCGCTTCCCTGCTCGGCTCGCAGGGAGTTAAACTTTTCACAGTTTTCCCGATTGTTTGCAGTTCAGCCCTCTGCAACATAATGAAAGTTTTCGAGCCATCTGTTGTTAAGCTGGCGGTGAGCAAGGCCAGTATATCCAAACAAAGTGCTGGCCTGCTGTAAACTGAACCTGTCAGTTTAGCATAGCTGTGCTGACCTCCCCGGGCGCGGGGCAGCGGGTACCAGGCACTGGCTGCCTGCTCAGCTTCCAGGGGAACTTCTTGGGGGGACCGTGTTTACTTTTTCCACTTAGCGTTCCTCCCACAGGCTTGGACTAGTTTATACTAAATCTTTAAATTGACTCTGTTCTATTTTTTCCCCCCCCCCCCCCATTCTGAGCTTTCTCCTTTTTTCTTAATGTTTCGAGCTGTGCGGAAAAATAAAAATCTATCAAAAGCCCACAGTGGCTGGAATTTGAGCTTTTAAGGAGGAGGTGATGGGCGAGGGGGGGGACGACACAGGACAACTTCTGTGATTCTATAACTCAGTGTGTGCATGTGTGCCGGCGAGATTCTCTCTCAAAAGAAAGAGGCATGTTCCCAAGTATCCCAGCTTTCTTTCCAGCTCCTATTGTTCCCTTTGTTCTGTATTATTTAAGATCAGTTACTCATTTGCTTCAGAGGATTGGGAATAGCAGGCAAGGTAGAGCAGAGCAGCCAGCATCTATTGTCTTCCTGGGAGCCACAGTTTGAATCCAGAGTGGTTGGAGCAGCCTCCCTCCTGCTTCTGTTTGCTTCTGTTCGAGGGGTTGGTAGCTCCAGCAAAAAGTACTCAAAAGAATTTGAAACTTTTTGGAGTGTAATTGCCAAGATCAGACTAGAAATGCCCTTTATTTGTAGGACTGTGTGGCGGGGAATTGCTTTCCTTTCTCGTTCGTATGAAATATGTGTTAGTTTGGCCTCATCTCCTCTGCCTCAGTGTGTTTGTGCTTTTTCCAGTCTTATATCTCAGACTGCCTTCCCTTTTTCCTTCCTCCATAAATGTTATTTTAATTATTCCTTTTTGTCTGGGATGCAACACATGTCATTTCTCAGCTGGTATTCACTCAATACAAGTGATTTTAACTGTTTTTTTTAGGATTGGCAACAAAACTTGAAGTTCCTGTGCCAGGAAAGTGACTATTTGGTATTACCTGTTTTCAGTGTTTGTTTTTTGGACTAGACCTACAGTAAATATCTTTATGCTACCGCTGCTGCCAAATTCAGTCTTTGCTTTCTACACTTGTGCTGTACCTGCTCACTGGTCTTTGGCTGGTTTCAAGTGTGTTTTACTTACCTCATGATTCTTGGAAAGCAAGCCTGATCGTCAGTGACCCCAAATGCTGCAGTTCTCAGTCAGGAGGAGTTTTGCCTGAGGAGGAGCTGCTGAATTTGTGCCGTGTGTGAAACCAAACTGTGCCTTTGCAAAAGTGCGTCGTAGCTTAACAGTGTGGTGCAAATGCGCTGGAAGCTCTGGAAAAGCAGTAAAAGCTCTAGAAAAGCAGTGAAAGTACTTGGCCTTTCCAGAAAACCCTTCCAAGGACTTGTGCCAGTGCCCACCAGAGGGTAGGAGTGCCCAGGGGATGAGGGGGAAGGAATATGACAGTGGTGAGAAACACTCAATTTTAAATTAAAATGACTGCACTTACGAGGAAACCCCATCCAGCTCTAATCTGTTTGTAAGGTGACTGACACATAAAGTGCTTTTTGTTTTAAGGTAGAGGGAAATGCATTCGGGATAGAGTTTCTGGTATAAATGTCAGGTGCAACGCAGTGCATGCTCACTCAAAAAGTCAAGCAGATAACCTTGGCATTTAGGGACATTGCCTTGTATAAAACGAAATTGTATTTTGTTTTTAAAAAGGAGAACTACATTAAGAGGTCACCTATTAGCTGTGTTTTTGCTAGCTGTCTGAAACTCGGCTCTACTGTCTATTAAACTCAAACCACTATGTAAACATTCCTGTGTTGTTCCTGGTCTCTACAATGGCCAAGGGGATCAGGTTTCACCTGCCTGCACATCTTCAAGCAATTAAAGCAATTAGCTTGAAGCCATTTCACATTCAAGGTCTACTGTGACATTCAAGTCCAGAAGAAGTCTAGGGGAAAAGGAAAAAGAAGAGTATAAAAGGCTGCTGTGCAGCACATGCACACAAATAACCTATGAGGGGGTTTTGGACTTTGCAATAACTTCCAAATGCGGTCAGGAGGCTTCACAGCAGGCAGGCAAAGTTGCTGCTGAGAAAGGGAAAAGATAAAGAAAAAAACACCTAATGATCCTTTAAATTATACCCAAGTTTTGCACTGGGAAGGGAGGGGGAGGAAGGAGAAATAGCAACATGATTTGGAACGATATTTGTGTGAAATAATAGAGTGTTGGCCTTATTTACTGATATTTCTCCTGGCATGGACATCATATTTTTCTTCTCGTTTAGGTGGGGATTTATATTTGGTGTTTACATTGTAAAACTACACTCACTCTGGCTAATGTATCCCTTACAATGACATTCAGCTCAGAGTTTAGTGATTCCAGCAGTAAGTCTTGAAAGCTGCTATTTTTTAAAAGGTTGGAGCAGATTAGTGGTGACCTTAAAAGATTAAACTAGTACAGTTTAAAGATAAATAATCAGCCTTTAGCACATTAGATAGCTACATAAGCATGACAGAAGGTGACTTTCTTACAACAGTTTCAGAATCCAGGCAGCATTTTTACATTTGAAACTTGACTAAGGCAGGGAACAGTGGTTTGCAGAAAGCAAGACATAAACTGATTGCACTACTTGAAATTGGTTAATACAGTTTTAAATCCACAGTTTTCCTGTTGGTTTTATTATTGAGAAGAGGCTAATTTTAAAAGCTATGCCTGCTGCAAAAGAAGATCTTGCTTTGCCATCCCGGAGGGTGTTCTTAATCAGAAATAACCGCAGGCTAAATTATAATGTGGAATCCTGCTGCCCTTTAACCTAACACTGCTGCTCGTTCAGTGTTTGTTAACAAATAGCTCTAAGTACAAAATTGTTTGAGAATTACTTTTTCATTATATTTGCTGACTTCAATTAGAATAAGAAGCGTATTTGGGGAAGAAAAATTAAAAATGTATGGGTTTCTAGAGAAAGTTTCAGCAATTGTTTCCCGGCAAGTGTCGCCTTCGGAACATAACTGTGGACTCCGTGGCACACGTAATTCAATTTAAATAAAATTACCTTCTGAATGAATATTTCTGCACTGGTGGCAGAGGCAGAGCTCAGGAGCATCCCAAGACTCAGCCCTTTTAAAGATGAACAAGCTAAAATGGTGGCAGGGGCTCAGGCCAGGGCCCCTTTTGCACCTTGCAGGGGGATGTAATTCCTAATGAAGAGGCACCAATTCCTCATCTCTGTAGTGCTGGGGAGGGCTGGGCTGTAGATGCGAGTGGCACAGTGTCCTATTTTTATTTCACTTTGAATAACACGTAATTGAAACGTACAGTTGGCAAATTAATTGGTGAGTTGAAGGTAAGAACTGCTGAGTTAGTAGAGACAGCACCAGCCCTGTTCTTTTTTTTTTCTTTTTTTCCCCTTAAGTTTACATGCTGGAGCGGAAACGCCGCGGTGCTCAGAAAGGAGGTGATGCCTCTGTAAAGCAGATCTTTCCAATTTTATTTTTTTTCTAGCTTAGTCTTCTGTTTCTATGATCTGCCTTTTGAACTGTTTTTGTGGCTGATCAGTTCCACCTAATATGTCTCTTGATTTCTGCTATTGTAATACTCAGACGACATGCTGTTCTCTTCATTTTTATAAGCTTTAGATGCTCCTGCCTGTCATACTCTGGCGGTTTATCTTCAGCGTCTGGATTTGCTTTCAGACTTGCATGTCTATCAAGCTGCTGTTGCTTTGAATGTGAGATCAAAAGAAGATGAATTCCAGTAAAAAATTTCCTTGTATGAAGAAAAGATTGGGGGCCTATGTAAACATCCCACTGACAGCTCCCAATGAGTTATTTTAGCAGAGCATTAGCACCCAGAATGACAGACAGTCCAAGACTACATGCTAAATAACAAATCAGTCCCTTCAGTGGCAGCAGCACGTTGCCACAACAGCAATACATTTTCTAAAGGAATCCTGTTCCTCTTTTTTATTGAATATGGCTGTTCGACTGCTCATCTCTTCACGAGCTGCCTTTGAGTGCCAGCCCCAGTTTACTTTTTCTTGACAATATCTGTGTCATGTCACCAATATGACAGCAGACAGGGCTTTGATAATTGGGTGGGGAGACAGTTAGTTAGTCATCTCCAGTTAAATAGGTAGTTTGTTTTAGGGAGGGGAAGGAGACAGCGAAGGAGGGGTGGCATCTGCCGGAATGCTGAAGTTACACTTTCGGAGATGCTGAATGCAAGTCCCTGCACCCAAGACAAGCTGTGTTTTTTGGGCGGTTGTTTATATTTCAGTTCACACAGAGAAAACAGCTCTGCAGCCCGGCCAGCCTCCCGAGCTGGTTTCCAGAGCAAGTCACAGCACTGGCGAGGGTAGGAACGTCAAGTTTGGCTGGACTTCCGTGCAAATCCGAGTTTGCCTAGATACAGAAGCGAGGTGTGCTTCTGCCTGCTGTTTGGTCTGTTTGGGGACATAATTAGTTCTGCCTGTTTCTGCTCACAGATAGGGGGGTTTAATAGTGTGGAGTCACTGGATTTTTTGTGCCGGGTGGAGTGCTAAGCCCAACTTTGAGATTACCTGTGAGCTCCAGCTGATCTCACCACTTTGCAAGGGAAGAATTAGGGAAGGAATGCTTTGCGGTTTCTTTGTCATTTAGTAAAAGCAGAGGTTGCTACTGTGGAGGCAGAGCCCGGTGGCTGCCGCGAAGGGCAGTGCTCCAGCGTCTCCCTCCAGCCTGTGCTCCGGCTGCACGGCACTTCCTGTTTATTCAAACATCTTTTTACCATTCTTCAGCCCCCGCTTCACAGAAACAGCCAGAAACATCTCCAGCGCGAAGACGGAAATCTAAAGGCAGACAGTAAGAGCTCACTCTGTTAAACTCTTCATTTTCTCTGCGAGCGCTCAGAGGAAAGGAGCGTGCAGGCAGGGCTGAACTTTTAACGCGCTGTCTTGCGCAGGCAGCTTGGAGCACAGGAGAGGGGAATTGCTTTGGTTTGATACAAAAGCAGCCAGTTCAGGTTGTTTATGGCAGTGTTGACAAGGGTGGGGTTTTTGGCATGGCGTTGGAGAGCTGTGGCAAGGGCCAAGTCCTCTTTTGGGGTGCCTGTCACCTTGTGGTGCTGCCCCTCTGGCACGGGAGCAGCCATGTGCCACCATCCCCGCTGCTCACCGGGTGCTGCAGCTTCTCTTTGCAGAACTGCCAAAAATACCTAAACAGCAAACCCCTCCAAGAAAAGGAAACATTGCTGCTGCTCTGGGCAGCACGAGTCGCACAGACCCACCGAATGGCTTTTTTGTTTTCCACAAATTGTTTGCATGGTGGCTCTGGCACCGCATGCGAACCAGCCTCGCTAATATTTGTACCAATTTCATGCTAATAAAAATCAGGCTGCTGAGACAAGCATGGCTATTATCTCATTCATATGACTATTGTTTAGACCTGTGGTACTACAAAAGGAAAGGGAAAGCGTGCTCACGCCGGGTAATGGTTGTTAACTTCTCACGTGAGGGATTTTCTCTGCAGTTTTTCAGTATTAATGATTGTTGTTTGAATGGTCTTCAGGGGTTTTTGGAAGATAGAGTAGATCCTCTAGGTAATCCATGTCACAACACGGATGCTGGATTTTTTCCCCTCTGTTCAAGTGACTTAAAAAAACTGCTTGATATTTCTCGGTGGTTTCTTCCCCCCGCAAAAGTCCACTGAAATAGCAGGTAACTTTTTTTTTTGGCAAGCATTCGTGGTGCTCGTATAGTGTGAAACATAAGAGAAAATGGAAAATATGCTGCCTGCCCTATGGAGAAAACCCATCCTCCTTGAGGCTTTTCCTTCCTCTCCAAGATCCAAATACACTTTAAAATTTTAAACTGTAAACCCCCATCTTCCTAGAAAAGAGAGCGAGAGAGAGAGAAATCAAGCTGTGTGTTCAGCCAAACCGCAAGTACAACAAACATATTTTGAAAATATATTGCTAGTCTGGCTTTTTAATGTTCAGAAGTTGTTCTACTTTGCAGGAAAAAAAATGGTGTTTGCAACTGCCTTAAGGACAATTTGTTTAACAGTAGGAGTAATTTCATGGGGAAAATGGAAAGAGTGACTGAAGTTATTTACTCAGATGTTAGTGTAGGTGTGGGGCAGAAAACTCTCTGTGGGAACAGTGGGCTGCTTTTCTTGGTATCTTAGTCTATTTGATGACCATCAAATTTCCCAGCTCACTGGTTTTGTTTTTTCTGGATGGCATGTTTGATTATTTATCAGAAGGGAAAGGGAGTAGCTGAAGCAAATAAACATGTGACCAAGCTGTGTTTTGTTTTCCACTCAGAAGGCCATGCCCTTTAACAGATATACAGAAAATAATAAACGTATTGTTTTATGATAAAAGGAAATTATGTGTATCATTTTCTTTAGCAAGGCCATTAACCCCTTGTGTTCTGTGGTCTCCGCCTTCTGGCAGCTTGTTGGGCTTGCAGCTGGGAATTAAAGGCACTTAAACCCCGCTCTTGCCTGGTACGTTTCCATGGATTACTGCTCCAGCCCTTTGGATTTGCTGAATTTATTGCGTAGTCATACAGCCCTGGTTGTCTCCCCAGTCCTACTTGGGGTGTGACTGACTAAATGAGAGACGCTTTGAATTTTCAGAAGGGTGCTGATTTCCAAAGAAAACCTTGGCGGGAGATGCTGGGATCTTGCAGCCTCCAGTGCTGGTGTCTGTGCAGCGTGAGGGGTTGCAGCTGTGTTTGGTCCGTTACAGACACTGTCAATTTATGGGATTCTATTTTAAATGCCAGGTGTCTAGCATGTAGCATGTAGTATTTCCTTTATAATACCAGCTTTGGACAATGTTCATTATCTTCCCTGGAAAAAAAAAAAAAAAAGAACAACTAAAAACCAACACCCTATAAACTAAATCACTGTCAGGAAGTAAAATACAGGTTTGCTTCATCTCCGGGAAGCATGTTGCATGCTTTAGCTGCTTTTATGGGATTAAAAGAAACAAGTTAAGACTGTCATGCACATGAAAGGAAACTGAGATGTGGTTTGCTTCACATTGTGCAGGTAGGTATAAATTTAATAGACTGACTTGCTTTCAAAATCTCTCTTTGTCTGCCCGAGTCGCATGTCAGTTCCAGCGCGTTGATGAGCTCCGCGGTCCGTAATAGCGCCTGACTGCCGCTGCCCCGCAGGTGCCAGATCGGCAGGAGGGTCCTCCTCCTCCTCCTCCTCCTCCTCAGGGATGTGGGTTTCCTCTGAGGGGTGGCTTCACATCGAGAAAGGGAAAATTTGCCTGACATCTTGAAGTTGTGTTCAAGTCTGTGCATCGCTGGTGGGTCTGGGCAGGAGGAGGTGGATGCTTCACCTTCTGGCTCTGAGGGGTCCCTGGAGAGCCCAAGTGGATGGCAGGGGCTGGAGCTGGGGGTTTGGGTTTGAGGGAGGAAAAAATGGCAGTTGAAATAGCAGGGAGAGGAAGAGCTGGCAAAATAAGGACCTGAAACTTAAATGTGATGTAAAGAAGAAAGAGGAAATGAGCAGCTGGGGCCAGGTGACATGGGCACGGGCTGGGCTGGGGGACATGGCTGGCCCCCCCTGCCCAGAAGCTCCCTGAGGGTTGAGGAGGCTGAGGGTGGGCTGAGGAATGGGCTTTGGGATCAGCAGGATTGAGATACCTGGAAAGACCAAGGGGCAGGAGCAGTTGCAGCCTATTGGACAGGGGAGCTCTCCAGCCCTGGTTGACGTCCTTGGGCAGAAGCCCATGAAGGACCTGTCCATGGGGGAAAATGTCCTCCCAGACTTCAGGAATTGAAGGTTGGTTTGTACCCTGAAGTGTAAACATTTGTACCTTGACTTCTATTTTTATTTTTCCAAAGGTAGCTGTAAATGCTCTCATGACTATCTCTGCAAGTGTCTAATCCTTTCTTTGCATCCTCCCCATGCTCTTGTCCCTGGTGATATCTTGTGACAGTAAGTTCCAGAGAGTAATTATGAGTTGTATATTAAGAAAGGAAAAAAAATCCTTTTATCTGCTGTTTTGTTTTGGGGTTTTTTTTGGTGGCTGTTGCTTCCTGACTTCATTCAATATCCTCTTTCTCTTGCATGATGAGAAATGGCAAAAGCACCAGATGTACCCTCTCAAGCCAAGTCACAACTTGTATACTTGTTATCATCCCCTCTTACTCATCTCTCGCTAAACTAAACACTCCCACCCTTATCAATCTTGCCTCGTATCTGCTGAGCCCTCTAATCATTTTTGTCGCCTCCATCTCAACCTTCCTATTTTTGCTTTACCAGAATCTGTTAAAATTAAGCTTTTTACAAGCAGTTCTAAATTAGGTTGTGCCATAGAAGTGCAGAGATGTGATTTGCAGCTTTAGTTTTCCATGTTTTGGGCTGTCCCAATGTTTTGCTTCCTTCATTCACCCAGCAGCAGCGAGTGTCTGATGGAGCGTGGTGAGATGTCCACAGTCAGGGGCTGTATTTCATGGGCCTCTGAGTACAAGTTTGTCATGCAGTGTTTTGGAAAACAAGCTTAAAATATGTTCCCTGTTTTGTTGACCACACAGGGAAGCGCGCAAGCAGCTGTATGCAATATACTATTTATGTTGTAGCAACAAAAAGGCCCTCTTCCTTCTACCCCCCCCCACCTTATCCCTCTTCTCTTCTCTCTTAAAAAATATGAGAACTTCCCGTGCTTTTGACATCCAAGAAAAACGCGGCTCAGCAAGTGAATGCTCCTCCAAATATTCAAAGGTCTGGTTCACTTTTGCATAAACACAGTAGTTCAGAATCTGATCTCGAGCCTACAGAAATGAGCTGGAAATCCCATAAGATTTTTTTTTTTTTTCATCACTCAGGAACAGTTCAGTTCTGGTTCAGTTTGAACAGGGAGCCAAGATTTGTATCCTTTCTCATTTTACCAGGATGTGTTGGCCCATCCCTCCTTTCTTGCTGGTACAGACCGCTACATGCTGTGAGTCTTGGCATGCCAAAATAAAGAGAACCATTTTTAATGTTTGGGAACTTTTTGCCAGATACTTTTTAAGTGGCTTTGATGAGTCCTGACTGTGACTCTTTAAAAGAAGGGACAGAAGGTGTTTTTGCGGTGTAACCGCCTGAGGATTTCATTTATGCCTCAAAAAAGGGATTTTTGTAGCCATTTTCCCTGTTGTAGCCTCTTCAGGGTTTGCAGGTTCCTGGTGTTGGCTGAGGCTGATCTCTCATCCTACTGTCCCTTGCTGCCTGCCCCCTTCATCCCTGTAGTGTCTCCAAGCATTAAAGAAAATACCTCACCTACCTTTTCCCTGAAATTGTTGGAGTTCATGAATAAATTACAAAACGGAAATTGGGGTTTTTTTGAGGCAAACTCTGTTTTCCCCCTCTGTGGTGCTGGGTCCTCATAGGCAGGGACCTTGCCAGCCATGGGATGGGCTGTGGGATGGCAGGGCAGGGGCATGGAGTCCACTCGTCCTCCCACTGGCAGGAGTAACCTCAGTGCCCACGAGGACCAACTGCAGCAGAGCTGGGACACAGGCAGCTCCACCCTGTGGGTTTGGAAGAAAGGCTTTCTGTTTCCAGTGCCTTTTTCTGGAGGGAATCTCTTTAACTGGTAGCCAGAATTTATTCCAGAGGAAAGAAACTAAACCTGCTGGAAGAAAAATAGAGACTCATCTTCCTTCCCTATGACTGAACTATTCTAGGAGATGCTTCAGCATGAGGTGCATTGCCAGCTCCATTGCTCCAAGTGTGCCCCTGTCACATCAGGGACAGGATGTGAGCCAGGGTTTGTACATGTGGATCTCAGGTCCCTTCTCTTTTTCCAGCATAGGAATCACCCATTAATCACTTGTCCAGACCAATCTGCTGTGATCTTCATGGCCAGCTGACCCTTTTATTGAGTGAAGGATTGCTGTTGAAGCTCCCCTCCGTGACGAGCTGATTGGTAGCCCTTGGGTGGAACCAGCCTTGCAGATTGGCTGCAGCCAAGTGAGGCGCTGGGTACAACCAGCAGCATCTCCCCAGGCTCAGGGCATCCCTGCTGCACCAGTGGAGCTGGGACAGGGTGGGTGGAAAAGGATTATTTAACGAAACAAGGAAGCAGAGGATGAGATGGGGATGGGGATTGTTTGAATCCAAGATGATTGAGAAGGCTGGACAGCAGGAATGCTTCACCAGGTTATGTTGCATCTTAGCTGTGTCTCATAGCAGAGCCCCATGTCCTGCCTGTAGGTATCCTCAAAGTTCCTTTCTGCACTGCCAAGAGCAGTGTTGGGGCTCTTGGCTGTGTCATTCTGTGTGTGGCACAGGGTCAGGGTGGTGGCAGTGGGGAAAGGAGCACGTAGCAGCTCATTTCCCAGTTCTGGAGGAAGATGGAAGAGCTGGGCACGAATGTCAGAGGGAATAAGTGCTGCAAGAACATCTGCTTCTCTTTTTTGCATCTTCTACATTTTATTCCTCCTCTTCATTTTGGTTCCTTTCCTATTCTCTAGTTGGTTCATCTCACCTCCCCCTGTTCTGTTCCTCCCAGAGGAACAGCACTACCCACTGCTGTCGCTTTGCACTATTTTTTATTTTTTTTCCCTTTGCATACTGCTCCTCTCCTCGCTGGTTTCCACACGTTGTGCGGCTCCTGAGCCTGCCGGAGGAGAACTGCAGCAGGGCTCCCCTCCAATGTGTCTGCCTCCTACCACCGCTCCTCTACATCTGCTGCTCCAGGAGAAGAGAGTGTCGCAGGAGAGGAGGTAGAGGAGGCAGGAGTGGGAGAGACATGAAGCATCTCTGAAGCTCGGGTGCATCCGGGCTTCCGAGCTCGAGAGCTGCATCTTGCCGCTCTGCTGGGAGCAGCTGTGGAGTGGAGCGGGGTGTGAGGACAGATGGGAGCTGAGAAAGAAGAGAGATTGCTGGCTGAGTCTAAATTCCCCCTCGTCCCACCCAGGAGAAACAAAGGTACTTGCCTTGTGAGGCTGAAGGGAAGCAAGAAGCCCTTTTGGGAGGTGGGCCATGCTCCGCTGGGAGAGGCGCCTGGAGCTGCTGACGGGGAGATTCCTCAGGGCCTGGAGGCAGCATGAAATTTGGGGAGAAAGATGATGGGAAAGCTGCATGCCTGCTGCTGCAAAGCTGTGCTTTGCCCAAACCTCAGTGGGGAAGTTGAGGAGCAGCGGTAGCTTGCAAGGGTATGGCTGTCAACAGTCAACACACAAGCTCTGGGACCAGTGTAGTGTGATGTTTGCTCCAAGGGCAGATTTTGCCCTTAAAGTTTCTCCCTTCTCTTCTCTCTCTGCTTGCTTGTTTTGTTCTGTTTTGCTGTTTATGACCATAACTGAAACTGTGGACAGAATATGATGTTGGCTGGCAACTAACTTTCCAGATTTATTGCTTGGATACGTCCATGGCCACAAGACCACCTCTGATTTCAGGGAACTCTTCCTTCTTCCTTTCTCAAGTTGCTCTCCCGATAAGCAGCTCTGTCCACCTAGAAAGGCCCAGAATCCTTAGGAATCTGTAAAAACACATGGGATTTTGTTTTGTGCTCTCCTTGCAACTTCTGGGTGCATGTTTATCCAGATATTTCGGAGGCAGTCCGTTCATTGCTGACCAACTGCCCTGGGAATTGGCAATTGAACAGGGCACCCCTTGCTTTTGCATCCTCATGGCTGCTGCTCATCTCCCCACCGTCCAGTGTACATTCCTTTCCATACATCCTAAAGTTCCCTGGATTGATCTTTCCATGCCTGATAAACCTCAGGTTCGGTAGCAAGCTTCCCCTGGTGTTAGAGCCAGGCCTATTATAGCTGTAGGTCATTATATTTCATTAATAACTGATTGATATTAATAACGGTTGGAGCAGATGGGAAGGGAGGAGCTGGAGCACTTTTTCTTCAGTAGGAATAGGATGATGGAAAAAAGTTGGAGAGTTGCTGCCTTGTACTGGCTGCAGTGGTGGAACAAGTTAGCAAGAGGCTCCATGCGACTGGATCCTGTTACTGTTTTCCTTATGTACTGACACTGTAAGCAAGTATATGGCATTTAAGCAGCATTTCTATTTTTAAAGTTCTACCCTCTTTTTCCAGTGTATTTCCCTTCCCCAGCCCCCTTCCCGAATCAGGAGTTTCTGGCCACATGAAGTGAGAGGCAGGGCTGCATTTTTACCCTTCGTCAGAGCTTGCCCAAAGAGGATGGTGAAACTGAAAGGTCAAGGTGCTTGCATGGAAATGTTGAATTACAACAGTAACTGGGGTGATAACAGTGCCCAGTGTTCTGGGCAAACAACAGCTGGGCAAACAAGTCACGTTCTGTCTGTCTTGCAATAAAATTGTCTTGGTCATCTCAAATGTGTACTTTTTTTTCCCCTTCTGGTGCTTAAGTGGTTGGGAAATAATAAATGGTTGCCACTTCCCTAAGCACAGGGAGAGGGCTTTTCAGTGGGGCTTCCCACTTACGCTGTGAATGAAACAGGCTTGATTCATCTCACAGTTAATGTACTGTTAACATTTTTCCTGGGTTAGGTGTCACCCAGTGTTGACTCTCAAATACCATTCCAAGTTTGTGCAATGTCTCTCAAGCTCTGTATTTCAGTTGCCTTTTTACTGATCTCTGTTTTACACCAGAAAATCTCCTTATGTCTGGGTGATTTCCTAATGGATAAGAAAACACCTTGGGAGTTCATTTACTGTATCTTGCATTTAGGCATAGGATGACTTGGTTGGTAGGCATCCTTTTCCTGATGTTGTCCTTCCAAATCCATGTTTATAGTGACTAAAACCCATGGAAGATTCATTTTCAGGGGGATGCTTTCCTTTCTCTTTTTTTTCCCAGTAAGTGGGAGGATTTCCCCTTTGTGTTTTGGTGCAGAGAGGAGGATGGTTACTGCTGCTCTGTGATTCACTGCTGGAGGCCAGGATTGGTGTCTCGGTCCCTGGGTGTCCCAAGAAGCTCTGTCCAGGCTTGCAGGCTCTTTGGGCAGGTAACATGGCCGCTGGTAAATACAGAGCCAGGTATTTGAAGCATCTCTGTGCTTTTGGAGGCTCTTGGCATCTCCACCTTACAGGAAGATGCTGTTGTCTGGACATACAAACACGAGCTGCTTTTTCATGGCCCCTGGCAATTGTTCACTTGCAAGCACGTGGTGGAGATTTAAGATATAACTATGGCAGTGGGGAGGAATGTGTGATAAGAGCTTGGAGATGTCAGAGCACCTGCTTGTGAGGAGAGGGCCACGTTAGCAGAGCTGTTGGCTAGCAGTAAACAGTCGTGGCACCCTTGTTTCAGGACTTGGCAGCAGCAGGAGTTGAACCGAATCCAGCTTTACTCTCTACTGCCTGTTCAGTAAGTTGAGGACAAGGCAGATGATTAAGGAAATGTGGGGAAACTGCTACAGAAGCTTTTGGAAAGATAAGAGACTTTGGTCTCCATGTCTGACAGTCTGGCACTTCTCACTAGCATTGAATTCACATGCAAATCAAAGGCAACATCTACTCCCACAGGAAGCTTTATTAATGTACAGGCCTGCTTGCGAATCTCCGTGCTGATGAAGGTTGTGGGACTGACTTCACTCAAATTAATTTCCCTGTCTATCCTTGCCTGAGCACTGTGCAGCACCGGCAGCCTCAGCAGGGCTCCCACGCCAGGGATGAGCTCCGTGCAGGAGCAGCACTGCCTGGAACCAGGGAAGAAGGGGGCAGAGGTGTGATGCTTCTTGGCTTGGCTCGTGCGGCTGTCCACAGGGCCCGAACTGACATCAGCAAAGTAATTCCATGAAGGCAAACCTGAAGGGGCTTGAAGTATTTTGTGAGTGAGAGGAAGGAGGGTCAGTGTATCCTGAGCCAGTCATCTTTATTGTACATGTCCTGTCATGTGTGAGGAGTGTTGATGAGGCTTGGAAGTGGAAAGGACAGGACTGAGGGAGGAGGAAGGAAAGGCTGAGCAGGGAGAAGTAGAAAGGCAGAGGGATGTGGGATTGCTGGGTTCACTGTACCACCAGGGACTTGGTAGCTCCTTGATGCAGATGCTCAGTAAGAAGCATATCTGAGCTATACACAGCCTTCCACATCTTAAACCCCAGCTCATCTGATGCTCAGCTTTCATTGCTGTCAGTTATTTTTGAGTGAAAAAGCAAAATCTTGAGAGGAGAAATGGGAAATGCCATTTCAAGCTGCAATCCCTGGAATGTCAGCATGTTGCCATCTCACTTGCATCTACCTTGTTTTTTCCCTTTGATGTTCCTGTCCATCCTGGCTGCTTGTATCCCTGATGCTCCCTCTAGCCCACTTTTATTCTTTCTAATCCTTTCCTTCCTGCCCTGCTCCACCCTCTGTGTTGGTCCTTCCTTCTTGCCAACTGTGGTCCCACCAGGTTTACACCAGCACGGGTGGCACCTAGACATGGATGGGGTGGTGTAGATGTCACCTTGAATGGAGACCCTCAGAGTGGTGGGTGTGAGGGATGCGGGTGTTGTGCAGCTGGACTGGAGCTCTGGCTTTCCTCCAGCAGAGCTCTGCCAGTGCCAGCCTGTCCCCACAGCCAGAGACTCTCATTGCTGTGGGGGTCAGTCATGGTAAGGGTTTATGGTGGCAGTGGCCACCCCACCAAGCTGCATGGAGCTTCATGGCCAGCTCGAGTTGAGAGCAGGCATTTCTTGCATGGCTACTTGTTCTGGGAATCTTCAAAAATTTCTGGCAGCCAGTTTAATTGTGCAACCTCTCAGCTGCCAGAACGGATAGAATATGATCATATCACATGAAATGCATGCAGGGTCTGCTATAGCAACTGTATTTCAAAGAGACAACACATATGGTGACTGGTTCTTTTTGGAATAATATCTATAAGTTGATGATGTTTTATTCAAAAAGGCTGTAGCTTGAAAGGTTAGGGATGTTCTGATTGTTTAGTGTATGATTAAAGAAAGGCTTCTGTGTTTTTTTTGGCCTATTGAATCTAATTACTGGGAACTAAAATGATCATTTGATTGCACATTTACCTGGAATTATTCTTCTGCAGAGCCAGTCTTAATAATATATAATAATATGTTGCGCTTGTACTGTATAGAGCTTCTTGTCTGAGCAACTCAGAGTGCTTTACAAGTATTCATTAATTAAATAAGCCATACAACACTCCTGTTAAATAAGTGAGTATTTGTTGCCTATCCCCTTAAGTCTTGTAGGTTTTATTTCTGCTGCCTCTGCCCACCCTTGAAGATGCTTTAACAGCTAAATAAGTTAATTCAATAAAAACAAGGTATTTTTTAGCTGTTCTTAGCGCTTTCTTCATAAAGCTTTCTTTTGTTGCATTGAATTCTTTGGTAGGCTGTAGGGTTTCCTGTTTCTTGATGGTGCACCATCGAGAGGGTGGTGCCTGTGTGTGTCTGGAGCCCAGATCCATGCCCAGCAGCTCCTGCGCCCATTGCAGGGACATGGACCAGTTCAAAGATGTTATGGGTGCACTAAGCTCCAACCAGCTTGAAATGCAAAATCTAATTTTACCTGCACCGTGCCAAGCTCTGCTGGAAATCACATCCACCCCTAGAGAGTTTTTCTGATCCAGTGGAGAATTGTTATTAAATTGGAAAGGAGGGCTTATTGCCAAAGCATTATAAGGTCTCTCCTGCCCACTTGCCCTGGTCAGCAGTGGTGGTTCTTCAGTCCGCTGAGCTGACCAATGTCTCTCCAAAAGTAAAAAGATGGGTCCAGGCAATTAAAATAACAAGGTTTTACTGGGGTGGGGGAGTTGGGTTGGAGTTTGCTGACCTTGATATCAAACCTTTCCCAGCAGTTCTGTGCTGAGAATAAACACTGCAACTTGAAGGAGCAAGTGAAACCTGAAGCAAATCTGACTTCTTAATTAAATAGGTATTAATTAAATCGCTCAGAGAACATACACAGTAGGAGTGGGGAAGGCTTTTTCCCTCCTTCCATGTAGGCATCTTGCAAAGGGACTATTTTTCTTGTTTTACATTAATGAAGTCTTCAGCCTTCCCACTTTTCCACCTACACACGTACTGAACGTCTCCAAGGAGACCAGGGAGGCCCGGGTCCGGTGCTGGTGAATCCTCCGGGAGCAGCAGGCTGGGGTCTCGCCAGCACAGCCTCAGCTGTGCCACAGTCTGTCTTGCAGGGATCATCCTTGCTGTCCCCTGGCTGGGGAGCCAGGAGGGAGCCAGGGCAGGGACTTGCTCCTCATCTTTTCCTCTTTTATCTCCTCTTGCTTTCTTTTCCCCACCTGATGGAGAAATCGGGCCTTGCAGAGCAGCAGGCTCCAGTGTTGAGGGACTCTTCTCTGCTTTGGATGACATTTTGCAATAATTCCCACATCCTGCTTGCTCATGCTTTCAGGGTCATATCCCTTGCCCCTCCAGTGTCACACTGTCCCTTTACTGCTGTGCCCCCTCCCAGTGAGTCCCCACAGCTGGTCCATCGTGAGCTGACAATGATTTTCATAGGATCATAGAATATCCTGAGCTGGAAGGGACCCACAAGGATCATCAAAGTCCAAGTTCTGGATTTTGGTGAGGTGAAATGCTGTCCCTGCTTTTCTTTGTATTCTATCCAGTTCCTTGCAGCTTTCTCAGCCTTCAGCATGGCTCTGCCTGCTGCTGCCTCTCCTCTTTCTCCCATCATGGCCTTCCAGAAGCTTCCCTGATGTTCTCTGGGCTCAAGGGAGCAGACAGTGATATATGACTGCCCTCTTCTGTAAACACAACCTGATCTGCTGGAGAGGAGGCATCTGAAAGCTAAAAGCAAAGGAGACTGCCCATTAGTGAGGAGGGCTGTGAGCTGCTTCAGGAGGACAACAACCACTCCATGGAGCTCACCACCAGGATTCCTGCAGTTACTTGAGGCTTCCACCCAGGAGGCAAACGTCAGCTGCTGCTGTTTTTCTCCTTAGTCAAAACGGGAAATCAGTGGTGGGATGCGACCCCATTGCTTGCAAGGTGTTATTTTTGTGGATGCCACTGCTTTCCTCAGTGGAGGTGCATCAGGAGTGGAGTGCTGACTAGGGATTGCCTTGCCCCTATGCTGCTTGTGTAGCTCCCCATGCCCTCTTGACTCTGAACTCAATTCTCCAACCTCTTTCTCCCTACAGGCTCTCCAGGTGGCACGACAGCTTCTCCTGCAACAGCAGCAGCAGCAGCAACAGCAGCAGCAGCAGCAGCAGCAACAAGTTAGTGGATTAAAGTCTCCGAAGAGGAATGACAAACAGCCAGCCCTTCAGGTAAGGGGAGCCTGTGAGCCTCTGTGAGGGTCTGGGGCTTGTAAAAGCTGAATAAACGCGTCTTTTGTGCAGATACTGAGGTGGAACCTTCAGGGGCTTCCTCCCTGTGTCCACAGAGTGGCTGTGGCTGGTGTAAGTGGCAGCAGGATTGATGCTGGGTGCTCTTGGAAGTCCCACCTACGGCATATTTACAAATCGTGAGCGTGTACTTTTATTAGCGTCTGGTAGGGTTGGATCATGACAAAATGGAATAGCTTTTGTTACTGTGTCAGTGTGCATAGGAGATTTGCATTAACATTTCTGTTTGATTGCTGTTCCATTTGTAGTCTGTGTTCACTCAAACCGTTGATTTGCTGTGTCAAGGATATTGGGAAATGCTAGGATATCATATCATCGGTGTGTTTTTCCCCCTTTTATTGTCTACTGATTTATGGACATCTTCAGAAATAAAATCTAAATATTAGAGGGCTTTGTGCTGTTATGAATTCAGAGAGCTAAAACCAATACAGCATTCCCAAACAGAAGATGTATGCACACATATGGGGCTTTGGAGTACATTCTGCTAGTCTTGTGGGATAAATCACGGGGAGTTAAAGACAAGAAAGACCTATTAGGTCATGTATCACAGTTCCTTTTTTTTTTCTCTTTTTTTTTTCTCTTTTTTTTTTCCTTGCTATTCTAGTGCTAGAAATCCCAAGTGATGGTGGGACTGCTATTATTTTCCTTCAGATAGTTTTCCATAACAAAGCACACGCTCAGGAACTTTCCACTTTAATTCCATCCTCTTGCTCCAAGTAATACTGCTTGTATAAATACTGAGTCAGTCCCTTGCCTTGCCTCGTGTTCGCACTCCTCAAACATCTGAGATACTAACATGTACTTGCCAGTTTTGGCAAATTATATGTATCTAGTTCTTTATGTATTTCATAAACTAGCACTTCCAGACCCTTGACCACTTTGCTGGTTTGCAGCTGGTTATTGCTTTTGTTACTGCAATTGCAGCATGTCAGTGGATTTTTGATAATAAGGTCCTGAATGCAGCAGTTCAGCTGCAGTTGCACAAAGCCCTTTAGCTGGGACATTTATCTTATCTCGCTCTTCTATATCTGATGCTTCAGCCTCTGTAGCCCCAAATTCTTTCCGGATTTTTTTTTTTCCCTCTTGTTGTCATAGCACGTTGTCAAACTCATGTCTGTTTTGCTCTTTCTACTTTTTTTTTTTTTTAGTTTGATATACTATCACCATGAGCTCCCTGACAGCATTGCTGCTTCTCTTGCCTTTTATATGTGCTTCAGATTATTTTCCTGCAAAAATACGGATGCTAGGCTCTTTAAATATGTAGTAGAATATGGAAGGTAAAGCCAACATCGCTAGAGGCCTTGACAGTAAAGTGAGAGGGCCTGATTCTGTGGTTCTTACCCAAATAAAGCTGATGGGGAGTTGAAGGGGAGTTTTGCCTGAGTGAGGAATAGCTGTTAACTGCAGGCCTTGGCCCAGCCTGGACAATGCCGAGCTTTGGTGTAGTGATTTCATCTTCAAAGCATTTTGCAAATACTAATCTCCAAAACATCCCCAGAAGGAAAGTCTGATAAGTAAGTAGCATTATCCCAGTTCTGGACTGGGAAACTGAGGGATGCGGGTTAAGCAACTCACTTAGGATCACAGAGGGAATTGGGTTTAGAGGTAGGATTAAGATTCATGAGTTCCTGGCTCCCACCCCTGTGCTCCGGCTGCTGGACAACACCTCGTGCTTTACAGCCGGGCTATTATTCTTTTGGAAAGTATGAAGCATTTTGTCATTGGGCAAATATACGTTTTATTGGCAGCGTCAAGAGCCATAATCCAAAGCGTTACATTAATGCTTTCAAAAATATTTTATTTGGTAAATCCATAGCTGATCCATATGCCTTTTAATAGACTCTTCCACTGGGGACATTTTTAATGAGAGATTGTGCTGGCTAGGTCCAGTGTCAGGTACTAAAAGAAGTGCTTTGTTGTGCAGATGTCTTAAGAATAGCTCCAGAGGATGAAATATGACTGTGTTGACCTTTCAGCTGTGAGCTTATTTGTCAGGATTCAAATAAGTTGAAAGGATCAAACCAAACAGTTTCCGTAGTCAGACTGGGAATTGTGTTGCAGAGGTCAACAGTGAAGGCCACATCGTGGATTCCATAACATAGCCAATTGTTGGTACGTATTAAAGTACTGGAGCAGCTCCTGCAGTCAGAGACACAATTAAAATTCTAATTTATTAATGTATACAGAGAGCTGGCCCAGCCTGTCACTCACTGATTCAAATGACTGCCCAGTCTTTTTTTTCTTTTTCCCCTTCTCACTCCTGGTGCTTTTGCAGTCTGAAACATACTGGAAGTCCTCTTGGATGTAACACCCCCAAGTGCATCCCTGTAATGAAAATCTGTTGCTGAAAGGAGATGGTGCTGCTGAGGGTAGAATTTTTCAGTAAAATTGCACCCACACAAGCACCCACACCCCCTCAGGTCAGATGGGGCCACGCTGACGAGGTGATACCTATTGCTGACAGTACATAGAATAAGTATCAAGGGTGGGGGAAACGTGCCCGTTTTTCATAAGTTTGTTTAAATAATGAACAAGGTATCTTTGGGCTTCACTTACAAAAATAGATATCTCATTTAATAGCCACAGCAGTTAGCAGTCACCTTGTTTTTTTGTGACAAACAGGCTTCATGTATAACAAGAACACCATAGGCGTCGCTCATCCCCGCTGTGCTTGGCGAGGGCACTGGTGAGCAGCGCCCAGCACGAGTGCTGGGGAGCTTTGCATGGAACAGGGAGGGATGCTGTCTGCCTGGGCTGCTGCTGCTCCCACTGAAATGCTCCATGGCCCTGCCTGCCCTGGAGGAGGGGCCACTCCTGGGGCTGGAAATGCACCCTCTACACCCCACCACCACAAACAGACGCAGATGAATCTGGTGTATACTGTGTAGCTAATCTGTTCTCACCTCGTGGATAATTTCCTCTATTCCTTCTTTATTCCCTGATTAAATAGCCAAGGTATTTAAATATATCCCAGCATCCTGTGGCCACACTGGGACATGGTGTCTTCAGTAGTGTTTAAATGACAGTGGGCTCCTGCAATCCTGTTTGGGGTCTCTTGATCTTGGCAACTCTACCTGAAGATCTGCTTTTAGCAGATCGTGAGATACTCAGTGTGTAAGAACTTGGACGCAGGGCTGGAGATGTGCTCTGCTGATAGCTGAAAAACCCCAAATCTCCAAATACACGATGACTCACATTTTGAGCCTATTGCACACTGCCGTGGTTTAGATTTGGCAGTGACCTCCGGTTTCGCAGCCTGATGACACAAACAAAAGAAAATTGAAAGTTAAGAAATGGATTTAATAACCAGCAGTTGGGGAAAGAACATAAAAAATACCAGTTCCACAAAAATTACTGGAAGTGAAAAAAAGACTAAAGGCTGTTTGATAATATATTTGCCATAGACAGTGGATTTCCTTGAATATGTGAAACAAATAATTTAACAGACCAGGTATGCTTAGGATTTTGAAAATGTGCACATTTTTCCCGGCCAAGATAAATATATCTGTATTAATAGATGTATTGATTAAAATTTGCAGCTTTAATTGCCGATGCTCTTACCGATTATTCATTTTGGTTCTTCAAGCATTTTAGTTGCTGGCAAGAGCACACAGATTGGAAACAAATCAAGAGACACATTTTTCTCCCAAGAAAGTAAAAGTGCATGTGTGTTTTGGCAATACTAAAAATACAATTTTTTTTAAAGACGTAAATGTTGTGTGTTGCATTGAGCTGGAAGTTGGATACTGGACTGAAAACAAATTTAGGATATCCAAATCAGTATCTCACAATTCAAACCCATCACTTGACTTTTTTTATGTGATTAAATGAGATTTCTTGTCTGATCATTAACCTGCCTGTGTTTGGAGAGAAAAAATAATGAAATTACTGGGATGGAAACTTTTGTTTTTACTTGGCAAAACAAAAAAATAAATCTCCCCTTTAAGTCACAGCCAAGAAAAGAATTTGGGTTTGGTTTAAATTCTCAGGGTGAGACTGGGGGAGGCTGAGAGGACAGAGCTGTCCTCGCCTTTGCATACCACTGCTTTTTAAAGCAGCCTTTTGGCTGGGCTTTTGTAGAATTTAATTTGCATGCTGTATTATCTTAATATATCTTTCCAGTATCTCGAGAAATAGAAGAGGGCAAGAGGAAAAAAATCACTGTAGCTTGATGTTGGGGGCAATTAGTATTGTTTTTTTAATGAAATTAGAAATCTTTAGTTTGACAACGTAATAAACACCAAGAGGTGAAGGGCAGGGTATGCTCCATTTCGCTTGGAGCACACAAGTCTCAGTAATGTTGTCTCAGGTTTTACACCCAGGGAACCTTTTTTACATAGTGGTAAATTTAACAAGTGGTAGAGAAATTGTCTCAGCAGATGATTTGGCAGAAGTAAATTTTTATTCTATTTGTATGAGTATCTCTCTGTTTCACTCTTCAATACAGAAATTGATCAGAATCTGGCCTCAGTCAAGCCAGTGGGAATTTTGGCACCAACTCAGCTTGGGTCAAGATTTTGCTTCTGCAGGGTTTGAAGTTTGCCTTTGAATCTTTCATTATCTGTTTCTGACTTTAGAAATTAAGCAAAGTTGAGTTTTGCTGGTTTCTACCAAAGAACCACTTAGTTCTTGTTTTTTTTTTCACCCCTAAACCCAATTATAAATGTTAGTCAGTTCTTGGAATGTGTCTGTGAAATGCAGACATCATCCACCCCACAAACAGAACAAAATCTGAGTCAGATCCTCAAAATTACATGATCAGCTTGAAAATTTTGATACTAAGGGGTTTTTTTTAATGACACCTATGGGCCTTTTTTTCTGCCTTTTTATATTTTTTAAAGCATTTACTATTCAGTTTTTTAGACTGAGCCGGTGACAAATGTGTTTATTCTTAAAAGAAGCCTGTGATTATCCTGTAATATCATGATTCAAAAAAATGAAGCTTCTAGGAAAATACCTGTATATTTGGAGAGCTGGCAGTGTGAGGTACTGTCAGCAAACATGATTATTCCCATTTTATAGCCATGTAAACCCTGACAGAGAGATATTAAGTGACTCTCCCAAGGCTGGAGAGCTGCAGGCCATCAGTGGTGTTGAGGTGTGCAGCTCTGATGGGATATTTGGGAGTTTGGCATCTGAGTGCTAGAAAGAAGTCAGTCCTGAGGGGCAAAGTAGAAGCCAAGATCCCTCATTTTCAGCCCTGTATGCTGGTAGAGCACCCTGAGTATCCTGAGTATCATTGTCTTGCAGGTTTTCTGCTTTGACATTAAGCATTTACAGAACAGGTTTGTAAAAACTGTGATTTCTGCCCAGGTTGGGAGTGGGAATGTGGGGCAGGCAGTGCCAGAGCCTGAACGTGCCTTACCCACCTCGGGGAAGGGGAAAACAAATGAAACCTTCCTGACTGGTCAGAAATGTGTAAATTGCTGACAAAATGACACATGTAATTAAGAGTGCTCCTGCCATTTTACCTTGTGGTTTACACCTACAGTGTTGAAAAAAGAGAGTGACTCCCACCTCGCTAATTACCATTATCACTGAAATGGTAGGGTTTGAGTCATTAGTTCCATGTGCATTTAATTAGAGGAAGGCTGAAATTGGATTTAACTTATTACTTTTTCATGGATCACTTTCTTGTCATCACTTCAAATTGGATTGCAGCCCCAGGTAACTAATTATGAGCGCCACAGGATCAAGAGTGAAAAAAAGGTAATTAGGAATAACACTGTTGGACCCTTGCTGGTAGTCCACTTGTGCTTGGGAAGAAATGAGAGCGGTATTTTGTAGTATTACAGATTAGGGAGTTAAAGGTATGTGCTGCTGCCAGGAATGATGGGAGACTGCCCCCTCCTATAGCGGTTTATATGATGTACAGCTGGGTTGAAGATGTTATAGCGACATGGTTCCACAATCAGCTCCTTAATACCGAGATTAAACTTGTAAAAGCAACAGATCGGTTGTAGGTATGAGGCATCTCAACAGCCGGGGAGCCAGGGGTCCGTCCGTGTGCGACTGCACGGCGCAAGTACCGCGAGCCGCGATTGATAACAAATTAATGAACGTATTAATGATCCGAAAAGATCGTTCACATCCGACAGGGAGATATATCAGTCAGGAGGACAGCAGCGAGCCTGGTGATGTGGGGATGTCAGGGATTGAGCCTGCGTTTCTGCTGTGATAAAATCATGAAATCAGGACCTCGCTTCTCTTTTGTTTGCTGGAGAGGTTTCTTTTTGTTTTGCTTCTCGTGGGCAAGGCTCGCTTGGTTGGATTGTCCCTCTTTCTTCTTTTATATTTTTGATCTTGGAGATATGATTGCCAAGTTCTGCTTTCTTCAGAAAATACTTTAAAACAAATTGTTTTATTTCCATGTGCAGAACAGAGTTCAGAACTGCAAGTAATCAATTTTATTGACACAGTCTGGAAAAAAATGTTGATGAGAGTTCAAGGATGTGAAAGGATTGAAATTTCAAAGTACCCAACACCGAGTGTAGGAAAATTTCAGAAGTAGTTTCATTAAGCAAAGAAATCTATTGTGTGTGAGGATCTGTAAGAGGAAAATCTGCTCTAGGACCTAATGATATTACAAGGAGGTTACGGCAGCTGATTTTTGCCTTTAGAAGAGGAAAAGTTTCCTAATTTCTCCTAATAGTGAATCACAGTTCAAAGGCTAGCACAATTTCCTTAAGTTGTTTAAAATGGCTTTTAATGCTCTGTTAATGTAGGCAAATATTTGTGACTCAGTGTTGGGTAAGTGCCGCTTGCTCATTATTTCCTGATGCAAAGCAAAGGGTAGGAAATTCTGTGAACACCATGCAGAGATGCTGAAGAGACTTAAGAGTAACAAAATTCAGTTACGGAAATTAAGTCTTTCTCATTTGCTTGACATTACAAAATAAATCTTGAGATTAAAAGGTATTACCTTTAATACAGAAAAAGAGAATCTCCTTTAATACATCTCAAATTGATTTACAATTTTTATACATAATATTCATCTGCGGTTGAAAAGGGGGCAACCTAAGGTCGAGTGATGTAGTGTTTCCATTTTTCCATATGAGTCTTACTGTGTGTGATAAAAGCAAACTCCTTTATTTTGTCAGTCTGCAGGAATTTCTGATGAAGTGCAGGGGTCACTTTTCTGTCAATTTGAGTAGGCAGCATTTTTGAACTACTGTTTTTTTCCCCCCTCCTACAAAGTGTGGCCCCGATCTGACACACGCATGCACACACACACACACACACACACACACACACTTAGAGTGCTGCAATCTGCAACTTATTAGTGCGCAGTGCTGGAGCCTGTCCAGTGGTTAGAAAATTTCCTGAAGCCTGGAATAACAGCAGTGGGTGCAAGTGCCATCGAACAGAAGTGACAATGAGGGGCAGTCCGGCCCGCCTGGCGCGATGCCCGGGCTGGAAAACCAGCTGAGATAGTCAAACGCGGGAAGATTGACGCGGTGCATCTGGGAAATGCTCAAAAAGTTGGGTTCTTGAAAAAATTACCTTCTGTGATCGTAAGACATCATCTGTTTTCCTACAGAGATTGTTTATAACAGGGTTTTCAAGCACTTGTCAAATAACCAGGAGTGAAGGAAACAGGCTAAAAATCTCTTACCGTTCAGATGAGTCCTGGTGTAGTTGGAAAAAAACAAACTCCCGTCACAGAGATCCACAGCTTCCCAAGGCAGAGGGAGCCTGGGAGAAGGAGAAAAGGAAACTCTTAGTCAAAATCAACCCAGCAAGCACGGGCTGTGGGCTGGGGAAGGTAGTTCTGCCAGGCTGATGGGTGCAGTGCTGGCATGAGGTGAAGTCATACCTAGAAACTGTTTTGTATGGTGCTTAGCTTTTGTTACTGAGCTGTGATATCATGGGCAAAATATTATAAACATAGCATGGCTATAGCTTGCTTGTGTAACAAAAGATCAGGAACTTTTATTAAGTTTGTTTTCCTTGTCATATTGTAAAAATTTATTATGTGTACTGTGTATATTAGAAACAGATTTGGGTAATTCTGTCTAAATGAAGTCATCCCAGCTATTTCCAGACTGTCTGTTTTTGGTTGTGAATAATTTTCATACATCAAATGGTTGTCATATTTAGTAGCTCTCTACATTTTAAATAGGACATATCCCATTTTGAACTTCCACGGACTTGAGATGCCTCTCGGTTTTTAAGGTTATTTTGTTGCAGGAATATTCTGAAGGGCTGCCAGTGGCAGGGCAGGGAGTGCTGGAGGAGTCGCTCGCCTTCCTACAGCAAAATAACAGGTTTGTCACAACTGCAGTAGTACTTGTGGCTTTCGGCAGCACACACTGGGAAGAGCCTGCCAGATACCTATTTCAGCTTGTCCCTTTGTGTTCACACTTTGCAACAAATATGTTTAAAAAACACTAAAGGAAAAGTACTGTGTATCAAAAATCTCAGATAAAATAATTCTCTCAAACAGTACATGCTGCTGCTTTTTTTTAACAGAAGTGTGAAAAGTTAATGTTTAAATGTTTAGTGTTTTAATTTAAATCATAGACTCATCTACATGGCAGCTAAATTGCTGTGACTTTTTTTATTTATATTTTTTAATCCTCAAGGTAGGGTTTCTTTAGTCAGGATGGGGAAGTGCTGGTGTTCCTCACACACTGACTGAGAGGAGTTTGCACTGGAGAAGTCTGCAGTGATGAGCACAGAGCAGAATTTTGTCCTGAAACCATCAACTTTGCCAGAAATACTTGGTTTACAGCAATTTGTTTAAAAAGAAAAGAGAAAGAAAAAAAAAAGGCAGGAGAGAAAAAGAGAAGGCGTTTTGATCTGGCTTTTTGGAGTGGAGGAGAGCAGCTGTTTGCCTCATGTGTTTAAATCTCTAGAGCTAATATTGAAGTTCAGGGCAACAAGTGCAACATAACAGAATAAGTAGAAACTAAACCCAGGGAAACAATTGGAAATGCTGCTTGGATGTGGCTTTGGAGCTTGACAGTTTTACAGCTGTGTCGTCAGGTTGGCAAAATATTTTGTGGTGTGTGCAAAGAAAAGGCTGTTGTGTTGCTGAAATGTTTTTATTTGCCTGATATGTGTAACCTTCCTTTTATAAATTACTAATCTATTTAAGGTGTAACATTAATGGCGCATAATCTCAAGTCACTGAAAGCCTGGAAAATTAAAGTAGACTGAAGGCACAAGAAAGAAATGTACTTTGTGTCAGGCTGAAGTTCGATGAAGCATGGAGAAGATGGAATAGATTATTAAATAAACTTTAAGAGGAGATGGGAAAAGCACCGAAATATCTCATTTTGAAAGGAATTAGTTTACTTGATTATATGCAACTGTATCACACTCAGGAAAGTATAAGACAAATGAAAGCAAAACAAAATTTAATTGAGCTATTATTTTGCAGACTTTGGCTCTGTTTCAGACAGCCTAATCAAATTGCACTTTTCTCAAATAACTAATGTTAAATGCAGTCTACCAACAGATGTTTAAACAGAGACTAATTGGAAAATCTACATCCTGAGTTTAGCATGTCTAGCTGAAAAAGTTTTGAAATTGCTTTGGAGCAGGCTAGGAAGATGATGGGAGGAGCTCAGGCAGTGATGGGTGCTGGAGGGGGGAGCCAGGAGACAGAGATACTTGTACTGGAGCTGATGAGGCCACTGATGCCACCGAGGTCACTGGTGCTGTACCTTGGTACCATTGGCCCCTCAGAAAGTTTTTTCCTTCGTGTTGTACCATGAGATCCATGCTGCAGCTGTGTAGCTCATGCCATGTGCCAGCACGCATGGAGTACGTAATGCAGCAGAGCACGCGGATTGAGGGTGTTAAAAGCAGTACAAATTATCAAAGCTGTGCTTCCTTGCCAGTTCTGTCATTGTCTGACATTTTTTTAAGCAGTTGCAGATTTAAGTTATTAACCTGTGGTTTATCTCAATGCTGGGCCTTTTATGACACATCAGTGCATCCATGTGGACCTCTTGGGTGGGTGTAGCACTGAGTTGAACATCTTGGGCCGGATTTGACCTGGGTTTAAGTGACAGCCATCCAGTATGTTGAGTATGTTGGAGGTGAGGGATCCCACTGAGATGGATATAGCTCCCTACCTCTGATTTTTCGTTTAAATCAGTTTTACACCAAAGTCACTCCAGTAGCAGGAGTCCCTGGAAGTGTTCAAGGCCAGGTTGGACGGGGTTTGGAGCAAGCTGGTCTAGTGGAAGGTATCTCTGCCCATAGCAGGGGGCTTGTAACTTGCAACCCAAACCATTCTGTGATTCTCTGATGATTATTTTTTGGTTTTGTGCATTTTGTTGCCGATCAAAACTCTGGGCAAAAGAATTACTTGTGGTTGGCCTCCTGGACTTTAAGCAGAGTCAGTTGAGCAGGTGCAGTGCACATTTCCACATTTGCTTGGAAAATTTTATCCCAAGGACTTTGCTGTCCTAGAGACTAGTTTTGTGCATTCAGACAGGTAGGAATAGAACTGAAAGGAATTGGGGTCTTGTCATGAAAAAGGCAAAAATCAGAAATTCTTGCGAAACATTTCCCATATTTCATTGGAGAAAAAACCATAGGCAGTATGTAATGGGGAGTAGGCAATCTGTAAGAAAAATAATGATGTACATATAAATATATAAATTACCAATTTTACTGGTTGGAACTGTAGAAAAGGCAGATTATATTTTATGGCTTGTAAACATCAGGACAGATATTTCGGGAGAACTGCAGACAGCTGTAATTTTGTGAATGTGCACAAATTACTTGGAAAACAAATATTCCTCTGCCTACACAGCTGTATTCACAACCGTGGACCAGAATGCCTTTTGCATGATGCTCACGCCTGGTTCTGTGGAATATAATATGCTCAAATGAAGAAAATGTGATTTAAAAGTGAAGCCAGAATTAATACTTGCTGTGAAAACCTGTATTACTGGCTGAGGTGTTGGCACAGGAGTGGATAAACCACTTGAGGAAAAATGAGAACTAACCAGGACGTTTATTTGTACTCAGATCAAGAGCTGAATGCTCAAACTTCTGTAAGAGAGATGAACGTGCCGGTGTCTTGCAGAGATGCCTCATGCTGCCTGTGCTACCCTGCAGGGTAAACACCGAGCTGGATTTGGTGGTTAGAGAGGTCTGCAGGATTGCATCAGGTCACCGTGGGGAGAAGGGCTGTGGGAAGGAGCTGGGGTCTTCCCTGGCTTCACAGGGGCTGTGAACCCCTGAATTTCCCAGCCCTTTTCTTCCAAGTTACCTGCAGCCAGGTAGATTTACAGAACACAACTGAGTTTATTTGTGCGCAGGCAGTTCCTTCTGTTTGTCCTTTTGCTGTGTGATAAGGAGTTCCTACAGGAAGGTATGAATAACAGGAGAGAAGGCAAAGAAAATCCCCAAAAGTAAAAAACAAAGCCAAGCAAGAAGGAGTAAAGCACGAGTTGGCAAGAGCCAAAGGCCTGGCATGGATTTTACTTTCAGCTTTGGTGTTTATTCAAAGGCTGTGGATACAGGTTAACTTCCTTGGCTCAATATTTATTGCTGTGTTACTTGCCTTAAACTGGAACAATGAGCGCTTTGTTGATTGGGTTCAGAGATTGTCCCGTTTTATTCTCTCTCCTGCATCCCCCCTCTCTATCTGCAAGTTTTAAGCAGTTTATTTTAATTTCAGATTTCTCACCCTCCATGGTGAATTGCTGCTGTGCCACTGGCAGCAGCACTTGAGGGACTATTGTTCGTCTTTTCAAAGTGGTGGGAGCAAGAGCCATTAGCTCCTGTGAAGCTTGACCTTCCTTGATGATATCACACTTTGCAGATTCGGAGCAGGATAAACATTTTAAAGGAGAGGGGAAATATCACACAGGTTATTTTTCATCAGAGAAGGTCGTAGAAATTTTCTGTGCAAGCGTTAAAAAGTAAAAGGGGGGGGAAAAAAAAGCCATGATGTCACTAGTTACCTTTCTGTTTGACAGCCATCAAAGATGTCTGTCCAGATCAATTAATAGGAGAGGGAATATCTCCTTGCTGTTAACCATGCTGACCCTTGAGCAGACAGTGGAGCAGAAAATCAGTGAAGTCACAGTGCAGTGAATGATGACTGTACGGATTTTCTCCTAATTTAGCAATGGCAATGATTTCAGTGCTCTAGGAGTGGGCCCATCCTGGACAGTTTCTCAGGCTTCAGTGTTTGGAAAGTGCCCCGAAGGTATTGGGGATTTCTCTCTGGAATAGGAGCATTAACATCATGCAGAACATAGTTCAGATATTTTTAAATCACGTTGTCAGCAACTGCCACTACAAGGGAAGGTATGGTTATGACTTGCATCACTGTTATTTTTTACTTGGAAAGTGTGCTCATTTTGAGTCCTTCACTCAGCTGTGTCTACCCAGAGGAAAAACAAACCAATTTCTTCTGGGAGAACTCAGCAATGGTCACAAGGCCAGCTGCACAATTGTGGTGGTGGTTTGTTGCTAATTCTGCAGGAGTGAGCAGAGAGGACCACCCTGTCCTAAATAAAAAAAGGGGAAGAAAAACAAAACAAGAATAATTTTTAAAAACTCTTTCAGTTTGTAACTTTGATTTTGCTTTAAAAAAAGAGGTAAAAAAAAAGGCAGTAAACAGCCTTCGTCCTTGCCCAGAATGCTGTAATAATTACTGGGGCAGGTTTTCCATTCCTTGTTGCTTTTGCCTCACACCTGTAGGAAGCCTGCTCTTTTGCTTCTGTGCTTTGCCACTGCAGTACTTTTATTTGAAAACACGAGGAAATTCAATTTTCTAACCCGCCTCTGGAGTCAGGGCAGTTTTGGTGACAGAAGAGTTGCAAATGGCTCGTGTGTGAACAGTTTGGGATGGAGCCGCTCCTGGGGCCATGCTGAGGTGCGGGAGAGGGAAGATAATTGTAAATGTTCTGGTGGGGATCTGATTGACAGCCCATTGTCTGCAGGCAGTGAGTAAAGAATAGGAAATGAGTTAAGTGTAGGGGATCTGGCAGGCTGCCGGCTCTGCTGATGGCAGCTGCTCCCAAACCAACCGCGGCACCCCTCTTGCCAAGGCATCCCAAAGGGAAACCCTCCGTTGGTCCAAAACGTGTGTCAGGTGAGGCTGTGTCACAATTCTGCTGCTGGGACACCTGGGGTGGTCTCAGCCCCCGTGTTGGGGTGTCCCTGTTCAGTGTGTCACTGTGATTTTCGCTGTGTGTCGCTTTGTTTCTGACCCCCTAATGTGGGGGGACAACAGGGAAGTCCCATGGAGCTGCTGGATGCCTGTGGTCCAGAAGCTAAGCAAGAAAAGGAAACTTCTTCTTCTCCCCAGCTCAATAAATTTGTCAACACGAGGTCTCTTTGGTAGTTTTACAGTATTATAATATCTGGGGCCAGTTAAGTGTGTTTTAAAGTTTTCATTATCCCACTTTTTTCCCTGGAGTGCTGCATGCCCTCAGGTGCAGCTGCCCATGAGAAGCCCCCAGTGAGCACTTAAATATCACAGAACTGCACGTGCTAGAGATAAAAATACCAAACACAAATACTCCATCCCCAAAATCTCCATCTGATTTTTTTTTATCTCCTTGCCTATGTGCATTTCAGAAAAAAAAAGAAAAATCCCAGATTTGCATTGTTAGTGTAGGCTTCTGAGCCAGATTGTACTACAGAGCACACTGATGTGTCTTCCCCTGAGGTATGGAAAGATCTATGTGTGCTAAGCAGGTGTTTTCGTTTGTTTAATTGGAGCTGAGTTTAGCACAATATTACAGATAAATGAATTACACATGTTCAGTAATTCATAGAAAGTGAGTGTTGTTTTGCTTAGACACTTGTCTTCGCATCCAGGTTTGCAGGGAGAGCGTGCTGGCAAAGCGGACTGAGGGCTTTTAAAAACAAAAAAAATGTGTGTGCTTGAGCAGAGCCTGATGTCTGGTTGCTAAAACAGCAGTAACTATTTCACCTTTGTTTAAATCGTAACTTTGTACATTTAAATAGTATCCTGTTTTGACGAACTACAAAACCACAGGTCTGAAAAAGAAGCACACAAGGCCTGTGTCAATAGTTGGTGGCATCTCTGGGCAGGAAGTTTTGGGGTGACACACGCTGGTTGTGACGACACCAGGGATGGAGAGACCTGAGAACCACCCAAAGGGCTCTGCAGCTTCTCTGGTGTGCAGTGCCCAGAGCAGTGAATGCACCTGATGATGACTGGTTTGCTTTTACCTGTAGTTTTTGTTACTAGTTCCTTTTTTCATCTCACTTTTTATTGGGCATCCCAGGCTCAAGCTGCCACACCCCTTGCAGCGGCACTGCAGGGTATCAGTGCCCTTGTCACCACTGATGGGTCTCTCAGCAGCAGGACAAGATCCCTGGATGCCAGGAAAGCCTCCCTGCCAGGAGGAGCACAGAGGATGTGCTGGCCCTGCTCTTGCAGGAGCAGCGAGCGAGAGCCACGGGCAGCTCAGAGGTGCTGCCTTTCTCAAAGGATGAGCAAAACCCGTCGCTTCTTCTGGGAGTAGTCCCAGCCCTTGGCCAGCTTCCAGATGGATAATTCAGCTTACCCGAATTTCCTCTGCAGATTCAATTGTAAACTCTTGTCTCGCTGTGCCCTGCCAGCGCTGTGTGTAACTGTGCTGTGCAGCGTTCAGCAGTTGTCATGTGCAGCCCCACAGCCCATGGAGTCAGAGGCTCTGCAAGTGAAAGGTGGTTTCAGAACTTGGGCTGAACTCTAGGGAAGGTATTGTTTGTGCCTTTTCGGTTTGTGCAGTGCTTTGGAGCAAGCTTTTGGATTAAAGGTCTGGTTGGAGTGTAGGTCAGTGCTGGCAGTGTCAGCTTTGAGAGTGATTGTGAGAAGTGACTTATTCAGCAACATCCTTTCCTGTGGACATCCTCACCTTCAAATCTTCTGATAAGTGAAATTAAGGCTGTTTAGCTGCATTCCTCATTCATCTAGGAATTAGTTCATGCATCACCTGTAGAGATCTTGTGTATATTCCTTTCCACCCATCAGCAATAGTTTCCCACCAGCCTCCTACCAGGTCACTCCTCTCCATGGGCTAGAACTCACTCCTCTCCATGGTCTTGTATGGCAGGAGCTGCACTGACAGCAAAACCAGCAGCCCTGGCCCACACAGGTACCCATTTGGGAGCTGTGCTTAGCAAAACCTGTATCCTAGGATGGATCCAGCAAGACATCAACCTGGCTTTCTAAAGGAAGCCAAAGGCACGAGGGGAGATGGTCTGTGATCTGGGAAGTGCTCCTGAATCCTCCTGGTTAAATGGAGCCACCACAGTAAATCACAGTTGGAAGTGAATTGGAAGAATTTAAAACTGCTACTTCTTTGAGGCTTTTCCTGCTGCGTGCATCAGTATGGGATTGTTCTGCAGGAGGTTCCTGGGAATTAATGTGTGTCCAAACCTGGCAGTCATCTCAGAAGGTTGTGGCGGGGTAATCTATAAACTTTTAATTATATATATATAGCTGAGTAAGTAGCTTGAAATCTCTTTAAACTCTTTGTTCATGAATGTATATTAAAAAGTGCCCATCCCACATGCACACATGCAGACACACACACCCTCTTCCTTCCTTCCTTCCTCGTTTTACACCCACTTCCAGCAAGGCTGTGGCTTGTGGCATCCGTCCTTGTGCTGAGAGACGTGGCCAGAACTCCCCACGGGGGTGGCCCAGCCAGGGGCTCAGCTGGACTCTGAGCCCCCCTCTGCTGTCCTCCCACTGTGTGTCCAGTGTCACAGGACAGTGCAGAAGCTGTTGACTGTGGCTGTGTTTCCCACTTGTTGTGCAGCCCTTTTGGGAGGTTGATTCTGCAGCTTCAAACACTTTAATGAGATGCAAATTGTTTGTGATGCTGCCTTACTAAATGTATTGTAATTTTAAAATCATTTGCTTGTTAATTGTATTTAAATAGCTGCCACTTAGACAAGCAGAAAGTTTCCAGAAAGATAAATTGGTTGGTTTTTTTTTTTCTTTTTTACTGTGTTTGAAAGCAGCCCCGGTGACTTTTCATGGCTGCTTTGGTACAGCACATTCCAAATGGCAGCGTGCCCTGGCCTCACTCAACTCCTGCTCCTCACTCTTCCCTCAAAGCACAAATACCCTGTCTGTCACCTTTCTGCTACAGAACCACAGTCCCCTCAGAAGGTGGCACAGTGGAGTGAGTGGCTGGACACGTTCAGAGTGAAGATCACTTACATTTCCCTCCACACAGCCAAGTCGGATCAACCTAGGTCAGATTTTGGGGTGTGTGATTCAAATGCTGCTATTCCTGTGCGTACAGGGTTTGAAAGAATCCTGAAAATTTGGAGGATGTAAGTCTTTTGGGATCTTTGAAATTCCCAGCCCATTTTTGTGTGGATATCTGACTGCTGGGCAGCTAAGGCGAGGTCACCTGTCCTCAGCAACTTCGGGGCTCTGTCTTCTACATGTTGGATAAAATGGCAAAGTTTCTCTTGGCTTCAGCTGAGCAATATGAGGTTCCTACTGACCTCAGTTCAGCTTGGTTTAGAGCTGATTTTGATCCCACACCGTTGCTAGCTTTGGCATGGAGCAAGCTACACTGTGTCATTTGTATTTTATTTGTGTTTGAAATACTGTCCTGGAAAACGAAAAATAATATTTCCATATCAGTTCATTCTTCTTGCCCTGGCTGGAGGATCCCACCCTGCCAAGACTCCTGACTCTTGTTTTGCAGCTCCTCTGTGTTCAGCACTGGGCCCTCATTCCCATCCTGCCTTGTTTTCTCAGTGATGTCTCATATTCCCTCTGTTTTCTGTTTGCATCTTTGTTGTGCGGCAGGATCAGTAATAATGGTTAATAATTAGCAGCTCAATAGCACTCTTCACCTTCAAAGCAATTTTAGGCATTAAATCACTCAGTTCTGCTGGCACTATTACAATATTGACTTGTTACTTCACCAGTGTCATTGAGGCAGCAAAAGCTGCGTTTTTATGGAGGGCAAAGTGGGGTCATTTTTTTTTTTTTTAAGAGTATAAAATTGGCAAAAAATAAAATTTTCTCCTAGGCTGACACTTCGTTTGCCAAATTTCAGCATAGAGCCAATTTTTAAAGCTGAGTAATAAACACCTGAAAAGTTCTGGTTTATAATGGCAGTGCTGAGAAGCCATTAACTGAATGGCTCCACTATAACACAAGAAAACCCTTAAACTGTCGAAAAACCTGTAGAAACTGGACAGAGGCTTAGCAAATGTGAACTTTGCTGTGAGTCTGGAGCTGAGAGATGCAAAGGCAACCTGTGGAGACTGGCAGCACAGATCATGAGGTGTGTCCCTTGTCCATCACAGGGAAAATGGTCCTTTCCCAGGTGTGTGATGGAGCCAGGAGAGCATCCTGTCCCAGGTGAGCATCTCTCCAGGTCTCTCCAGCCCTGGGGAGGAATGTGAGGAGGAGCAATAGGGCTGGAGCTCCAGGGGAGCAGAGAGCAAAACCTGGACAACAGGAAAAGCTTGAGCAAGGAAGGAGTTGAGGGATGCAAGGTGGCAGAGGGGATTTGGGAGGAAATGCCCTGGGGAGGGATGCAAGGTCAGGAGCCTGGCAGCAGCAGCTGCTCCGGGGGGGGCACTGGAGGGACACCAGCAAGGTGGCACCAAGCCCTGCTTGGCTCGTTCTCTCCTGGGCCTGTAGAGTATTTCTGCACAGATTTTCCTGGAAGTGAGGGCAGCTCTGCTTGCTTCTGCCTGTGACCTGCAGCTCGCTGGCAAACTTGGATGCAAATGCCACATCCCAGACGAGCATCATTCGTGCAGATGGCCGGGTTCAAGGTATCAAAAGGCACCTCCCCAAGGCAGCACACACAGCCCGTGGCCAGCTCGGCCCCTCTGCCCTTCCCAGCACAGGGGGGAAGCCAAGCTGTAAGAGCAATGTAGTAAAACAGCAAATTGACCAGTAAAAGAAATCAGTAAATGAAGGGAACAGCTATTAATATGCCAAGCCAAGATGTGTAATTATACCCTAGGACTTTTCCAAACTAATACATGTTAAAGGTGTAAACCTATTAAAGGAGAGATTTTTCTGTACAGGGAACTTACGTAGATAGAAGGATTTACACTGTATTTTATTCTTGTATTATAAGGTATAAGGAACATTTGAGCAAATCCAGTCATTCCTATTATTACAATATCATACGTTTTCCATACCATTTTATGCAGTTCTTCAAAAACTTTGGCACTAATTCTCTTTATATTGTTAGGAATTTTCTTTTAAAAACAGAATTCTTTTTCTCAAATAGTTAATTAGATTTTGAACTTCAAATACAGTACTTTTTTTTTTTTCCTCCCAAGAATAGGGGTGTTAAATCCATTGTGCTGGCCAAATTACAGTTTGGATAGTTACATTCTCTCTGCTTAATCACCCTGCAATTTCAGTCGAGTGAAGGATTTGTGCCTCAGGTGTCCTGAATTCCTTCAGGGCTCTGTGTGGTGAAGTTGCTGCCACCCTCCACCCCAGAAGCTGATGAGTTTGAGGGCAGAGATTTTTTGTCTCCTTCCAGAGATCAATTTTTGTAGTATTCCTCTCCTGTTACACACTTTGCAGTGAGTTTGTGCTTTTCCAACCCAAAATCTTTAGACTCGTTTGAGGGATTTGTCTTGCTACAGGAAGCCAATTTTTTTGTCTTTAAGGGACCACAGAAAAATTATTTTATTTACTTGTTTATCTTTTGCCGTGATGGGTGCAGCAAAGGAGCAGGTCCTGGCTGCCACACCACATCCTCTCCAGCTCTAAGACCTGCTGCCTCTCAGCATCCTCTCTTTTCTTGTGGCTCAGGAGAGGGGAGGGGAAAGGATCAGAATAAGCAGCAGCTGGATTTGGATAGGAAATGTTGATGGATCATAACCCTTGCTCAGAGACAGGAGCTGCATTTGCCTGGAGAAGGGAAGCAGGAGGGAGAGCCCTGTCCTTGAGTTGGGGCCAGTTTATTCGGAATGAAGGGATAGATGGTGGCACTGCGCTGTGAAGGGCTGAAGTACAAAGGAAAAGCCCAGAGTAGGCAGTGAGCCCTGCTTAGCGATGCACAAAGGCCTCTGAGCCGGTGGGATGAGCCCAAGGGACCGGGAGCAAAGTCCTGTGGCCGGGCTGTTTGCTCAGCCAGCGCGGCTGCCGCTGTCTCGCCCATGTGAAACCAGATGGGCACCGTCAAAATCACTGCCGTGGCCAAAGGCCAGGGGATGGCTGTGCTGAGGCTGGGGCTTCTCCTGCCCTGCAGCCTTGATTTCCCAAAACAGCAACACCTCCTCCTCCCCTCCCGTTCCCTGTCCTGCTGGGCTTAGTGAGGGGCTGCTGCTGACCCAGAGACAGCGAGGAGGAGGAGGAGAAGCACACTCTGTAGCATCACAGGGTGGTGATCACGAGGACATGTCCTCACCAAGCCCTGCTTCCTAAAAAGCTCTTTTTCCATATGCATTTGATTCCTAGAGTCACTGTGCTTTTTCTAGCAGGAGCAGAGATCCCAGTGCTGCTTCCAGAGTCCATCCCTGTGTAGCACCAGCAGTGCCACAGCTTTTCTGTGCACTCCTATCTAACACGAGGGCTGTTGACTAAACACCTCTTTAGGAAATAATTTGGGTTGTTTTGTTGTTGCATGTATCAACTTAACTGTTCTGCTTTTTAAAGAAGAGAAAAAGCTTTTCCCTTGGCTGCCTTCTTTAAAAAAAATAAAAATAGCTTTTGAATATTGGAAGAAAACTTGGAACTGTGAGCCAGCTAAATAAACTGTATCATGAAACCTTAGGGACCACTGAAATGGGAACAGTGGCCCATTACTGCTAAGAAGGTGTTTTATTGAAATACATTGAAAATACTCTCATACATGTTCCCAACAGAGTGAGTGAAAAATGACAATGCCCAGTGGTGATAGAGGATGTTCTCACAGGAGTACCAGAATACAGAACTCAGCACTTCTGGACTGTGAGCACAATGGTTTGATAGGTGTTACTACCTAAAGGGACCCATAGTTAATCAGTTTTATTGTAATTTATATCTCTGGTGATACATTCGTGTGTGTAGGTTGAGTTGTTGTGGAAGCAGACCTGGGTTTTTAAAGAGGATCCTTTGTGAGTGAGGTGAAGCATTAAGTCTCCTGATGAGAGAGGCAGATTACCAGGAGAGGGCAGTGCTTCCAGCAGTGCATTCCACACCAGCCCCAAACCGGGGTGATCCAGCCCAAAACACCCAGCTGGGGACCCTGGGGTGGCTCCAGCCCTCCACCCGCCTGCCTGCACTGGGACGCTGGGCAGGAGATGATCTGGGGTGGCCAGGAGTTCACTGGTTAATACTTAACAGGCAAAAATGTGTTTGATTGACATTTGTTTTGTTGATGTTTCATTCTGTGGTTTTTTTTCTTACCATGGCAACTTTAACATCACGACAAAACACCTACTTTTCCTCTCGGAGCCATCGCTGTTGTCATGCCCAGTGGGTTATTTTGGTAGACAGGGCTTGTTCTTTTCAAGTGGAGGTGTTCCCATCTCCTACCAGATACCACGATACCACCCCCAGTCTTTCCTGTCCTAAGAAGGTTTTCTCTGTGTGAACACTGTGTTTCAACCCATGGCAAAAAAAAAAAAAAAAATTAAAAAATGGAGTTTTAGTGGAAACTGCAGCATTTCCTCTACTGTACGTGACATAAATGTCATCTCACATAATTAAGGAAAGTAACTGAGAACAGTTAGTGGTGATTACCTCTCAATATATTGTGTACTTTGGGGCAGAAAAATAAATTATGAATAATGCCCAAGCATACATGGAACAATTTGCACACTGTGTTGTGAGTGATGCAGACCTGCTGGTAGAAGAGTGTGCTAATAAATTTTACTTTGTGGCGGAAACAAGAGATTACAGTTTATTAGGAAAGGAGATGGCAATTTATTAAGATCAATCAAATATGAATGCACAGCAAAAATGATGCCATACTTATTTATTTATTTATCTAGAAGCATGGGGGGGAGCAATTATATAAAATTTGTTGTTTACCTGTGATGTTTGATTCATTATTAATATTTTTATGTTTAGAGGGAACCATAATTTTGCTGAAATGTCTTCCATAACTCCTGTACAATCATATTCATAACTCACCTGAATGTTGACACATCCTGCTGTGTATATATAAATTAACCAGTAACACTGGCATTATAAAATGATGCATTAAATGAAGATGTGAATGGTAATTTAAAGCATGCCATGAAGTGAAATTTAAACCATTGTACAACACTGAGAGGATTTAAAGAGCCTTGTTCATGCAGAATTTGCAGGGCCACTAAGAAAAATGACAGTTTCACATAAAAAAAAAAAAAAAAAGAAGAGTAACAGAGACACAAGGATTACTGAAATGTTAATTGCTTTGGCGTTCTGTTTTGTTAGACACCATCAGCCTAAAAATCACATTTCTGCCTGCAGATATTTTACCATGAGGGCATTAGCTGAGATTATTAAAAATGACCCAAAAAACTGTTTACTTTGTCCTTTTTCTCAGCACTTTGTGGGTTGTAAGTTTCACTGTTTCCTGTTTAGTCAGTTGTTTTCCCCATTTGTTTTTGTAGGTCTTTCAAACAGCAACAAGGGAAAATGAAGCATTCTCAAAACAGGAAAATATGATTTAACCCCACAAAAATGGGCCTGGGGATCCAGGAGTGGGAATAATATCCGAGATGGCCTCTTTCCCTCAGAGCTGCAAACAGCAGTTTGGTTTTTCAGCAGCCCATGGCTGCAGTCCGAGGGCTGAGCAGGGTTTGGCACTTGCCCGTGCCAGGCTTGGCGTGGCCCCGCTGGGCGGGTGGGCTCCTCTGTGCCACAGAAGCACAGGCACCTAAATCCAGCTGAATTACTCCCAAATTTCTGTTTGGGAAGCAGGGCACAGGATTTGGCCCACTACCAGCTGCCAGAGTGCAAAGTGGGACCTGTTTGGCCGTGCCTGCTCAGGAGAACGTCTCAAGGACTAAGTGCAGATGTATTGCTGTTTTAGGTAGAAATTGCCTCATATTAGAACTAGACATAAAATTGACTCATTTGGGGCAGGTTGACTCTGGTTGGAGAAGATTGCACTTTGTGGATGTCTTTTCTTTTTTTCTTCCCTGCCCTGCAGGCAGCTGAGGCTTTTCTGTAGGCAAGTCTGAGGTCTCTGCATGGATAGGTACCTGCAAAAGTCTGTGAATAAAGTGTACATGTAAAATAATGGCATAGGAAAATCATTTATTCCACTATACTTGTTGTAATTCATGATCTATTCCTCTCACTTGGACCTTAGAGCTTAGTATCCAGTGATAATTTTCTTTCACCTAGGTAAAAGATACCACCACCTAATATGGATCAGATCCCATGGGCACACAGTGCCAAATAGCCATCTAGTCTGCCACGCTCTCTCCCAGTTATTTTTAATGTATTACTTTATGTGTTCTGTTTTGAATATCCCTGTCTGATGGTCTCTGTCTGTGATGACTCTTTGTAATTGAATGGAATTAAAGTGGGAGTTTATGGTTCTTCTTGGTCTTTTAAAATATTTTGCTGGCTTAGAAATGCATTATATTTCATGGTGACCTTGCTTAATAAGTGCTACCATCTCTGTTACTAAGGCTGAAGTTTTTAGCCCAGAGCAGATGTTGGCTGAGCTTGCAGGTATGAAGCTTTTATATGAAAGGGTATAAAACGCTTTAAAAATACGGCTTGCAGGTTCTGTGGCCAGCACTCAGTGCTTAGACAGCACCTTTCAATTTTCAAAGTGTTTTGCAAATATTGGTCTATAGAAGATCCTGAAACAAGTCATATTATCCCTGTTATGCAGATGAGGAGGCAGAGATGTTGGGGCCATTGACTGCCTTGAAATGGTGCAGGCCACTGCAAAGCCAGGCCAGAAACACTGCAGACTGAGCTCTCAGAGAAAGAGGCATCCTCAACATCAGAGACTTTAAAAAATATCTAGAGCCACCAAAATTCCTAGGTGGCTTGCCCAAGACTCAGGAGAATTGTCAGTGCCAGAGCCAGCGCTGCTTTTGCTTCACATGAAGCTCTCACACAGCTTTGGGCTTGCATTGACACATTACACTTTTTCTTTGCCCCTGGAAAGAAGAGAAATGCCTTGAGCAAAGTGGTAGGCTTCATAGAATCCCCTTTTTTTATAAATAGAGTAATGCAGAGCTTGGCTCACAGGTGTGTGATGAGCTGGTGACCAGGACAGAAGGAGGGCACTGGCCTTGGATTGAGCTGTGTGCCTGGATATGGTGATACTGGAAAATAAGAATTGATGATGTGAGAATAGGATTGAGGCTTGTCTGGGTGAGAAGTTTCTGCTGAGGAAAACAAGATGGATCAAAAGATTTCCCAGCTAGGATCTGTAGAGCATCCCCTGATGATCTGCAGAGACTGCCTGGGCATGCAGCCCCCTGCTCATTTTGGCTGCAGAGTTGGTCAGGGTGTGTTAGCACTCAGAGCCTTCCAAACGCTGCTCCTTTGCCGTCGGGGCTGCTGGGAACGCTGCCACAGCAACTCTCTTAGAAATACAGCAGGAAGGAGGAGGTGGTCCACAAGAGAACTGTTGAAAAGTTTAAGTCTGTGTATTCTGTTGTGTATTTCCCAAAGCAATCCAAGTTCCTCGAGATTACTTTGAAGTCCAGGACAGGAAGGATTTCTCTTAAGCACAGGTGATAATTATTACTAGCGTGTTGCATGCTTTATGGTTTATGTTATTGCTGAGCTCCCGGTGTGTCGGGGGCTGTGTGTGTACGTGTGTGCTCAACTCTGCACAGATATAACACGGATAAGTCCTGGCTGTTCCCATGCCCTGTCTGTGCTGACCTGCTCAGGGCGTCCGTGCCCCTTTAAGAGGCAGGCACTTTCTGATTCATGTAGGCTGTTTCTGGCAGATTTAGGGTCTTGCAAAAGATGCCCTTAGTCCCTTATTAAATATTCATAAGAGGGTGGGGTCACATTTTTGTGACCTGAAAAAAATCCCATTAATAAATTTGTTATCTGACACGAAAACACTTTAGGGTGGAAAGCAATCCGTATCGCATCCCATTTAACATCAGATCACAAGTTGTCAGTAAATTGGGTCCTTTGTCTTTGCTTCTTGTGAGGTTCTTCAGCAGCATCACTAATGGGGCTATTGTCTGACAGCCCCGACTCCTGCAAATAACGGGAGGTTCTGCTGGGAATGGTGTAGGGCAGCCTCTGTCTGCTCTTGTTCTTGCACGTGAAGTAACCGAGGAGTTACTCTCTGCATCAATTTTGTCTTCAGAAACTATGTGAAAAGGTAAAAAAACTGTAATTGAAATAGGGGGGAGAGGTTTTACCAAATACTGCTGCCTGAGATGAAGTAGTTGGACTCGATGATTTCTGTGGGATACAACTCAGCATATGCTATGGATGGGAGCTTTTTGGGGAAGGGAAAAAAGGGCACCAGGTCTGTGGCAATCCCTGGGTTAGAGAGCGCACAAACAGGGGATCGAGTTTGGGTTTCGTCTGGACAAGCGTTACTTGGAGCTCGCCCGCCTGAGTTTGTGAAGCTTATTCTGAGTGAGGCGTACCGCACGTTTGAGAGGTGCCCCAGACCCAAACACAGCGGCTTGGGGTGCACGGAGGTCGAGGCTCGGCTGCCGTAGATGCGTGTGGCCGTGGATGTCCCCGGGCAGGGCTGGCAGGGGGGCTCGGGTACCGCTGGTCCCCAGGCACGGCCGAGGGAAGAAGGGGGAGATGCTCCCCTTCCGCCGCAGGCCGGGAGCTCTACCCCGCTTTGGTGCACACTCCGGTCAGAAGCACCTTGTGCTTGTTTCTTTTATTATTCTCCGTTCTATTTTCCGATACCGAAATCCCGGGGTTGTGCGGCAGAGCTGTCGGGCAGACAGCAGGAGAGCGACAGCCACTTTCCGCGGGAGACGGGAAAGTTGCGGGGCGGGCAGGAGGCTCTCCCCCGGGGCGCAGCGAGCGCGCTGTGCCGGCGCTTCCCCCGCCCCGGGGTCCGGGGGGGGTGTCCAGCCGGCGGTGCCCGGGCGGGGGGCGGGGGCGGCCCGCGGGGCGCCCCGTTCCGGGGCGGGGTGTGCGCGGCGGCGCAGGGCGGGGCCGCGCGGGTGGCGGCGCGGCGGCGGCAGCCCGCGAGCAGCGCGCCCCGCACTCCGCCCGCGCCCGCGGAGGCTCCGCACCGCTCCGCGCCCGCCGCTCCGCCAGCCCGCTCCATGGCCCGGCGCGCCGCACGCCGCCCGCCGCCGCCCAGGTGGGTGCCCCGCGGGGGGATCGGGGGCGGGAGGCCCGCGCAAAGTGGCGGAAAGAGCCGCGGCGGCCTGGAGGAGCCGCGCGGTCCCGGCTCCTCCGCGGGAGGAGGAGGAGGAGGAGGTAGGGAGGGACGGCGTGTGCGCCCCGCTACTCGCCGGGGTTTTTTAGAAGTGATGAGCGGAGCGTGTCGCCTGGCGCCTGTCGTGACAGTCGCGGGTGCGCGTAGTCGGGCGGGCTGTGCCGCAGCGCTGGAGTTGGGAAGAAGAGCGAGGAAGGAGGGAAAGTGCACGGAGCCGGATAAAACACAGTGTCAGGTTTAAATGTCAGGAACCGGGATCGCTGAATGGATTCGCTAGTCAATTTACCAGGGGGAAATTAAGTGAGTGAGCTTTGTTTTTGACATTGACTGGTGCTGTGAACCCCGGCGAAATGGATGTAACGGGATCTCGGCGCAGCCGGGCTCGGTGTCAGCGTTGCAGTGCGAGTGAGCTGAAATTTCGAGGGTGGTGGTGGCGGGGAGGAGGGAACCCTTAGGAAGTGGGTGGTAAGTTTAGAGCAAAGTGCATATACACTCTTCCTCTCTGCAATTAACTCCTTCAAGGCCAGCTTGTTTCCGAAGGCGGTGAGAGTTGCGACTTGTCCTTGTGCTGGTGGCAGGGAAAAGCCCCTCGGCAACGCGACACTGTCCTGTCGGTGCGTGTGCCGGCGTTCGACACGTTACCATTTCATATTTTTAAATAAAAACAAGTTTGGTGGCAGGAAGTGTGAATCATTCAGGGTGACCAAGATCTGTTTATGAAAACCAAACGGTTGGATTTATTCTAGCAGTGAGTGTTGAGTTGTGAACTACAATAAATCGCTGAAGTTTATTTCTAATAAAAAGTGACTTGCGTATGCTAGTTTGCTTTTTTATAAATAAACTTAAATGTTAAAAATCTTTTCTTTTACTCTGATCATAGCTGATTCTCATGCCTGATGCTCCCGGGCCCAATCCTGGAATGCCTTGTGCATGTGCAGTAGCTGTAGTAGGCGAGGAGGCTCTTTACCCTCCTCTCCCCCCGGAGCTGTAAGCACCCTGCCTGCTAAATTATTTTTTACCAGATCGAACCCCTCGTAAGTGTGTTTAATGTGCAGAGCTTTCAGGCATCTCGCACATCTTTTACACCAAGTTGAAAGGCATTTCTGTTTGCTTCTAAAAGTCACGGCTACAGCACATGTGCACATGTGCGTATGTCATTAGAGTGTGCTTCTGTCTGGTAAAGAAATGGCTTTTGTTGATTGTATATTTATTGTAGTAGCAGCCTAGGAAGTCTCTAAAAGCAGGCTCTGTCCTCTCCTCGCAGCCAGCGGAAAATCTGCTGTCAGAGGGCTTTCAGTGATCTCCTGTGGCTACGTCCAAAAAATTTCATTGATAAGGCTGCAGAGATGAAACCCGAGTCCTGCCTGAACAGAGTAGCTGCCTTGGCCTAGACTGTGATAGAGCTGAACTGCAAACTGATTGGTCTGACACTTTATAATCAAAGTTGATTTATTGTTCATTAGTAGTGCATTAGCCCTTTCAGGCAAGACAGTTATTTGTGTAGTGGCCTGTCAAACAAAAGACCGCTAGCACCTGTCATTTCTAAACCATGAGATAAGCAAGCAGATATTAAGATAATGCAAATAGGAATACAGTGGAATGAGGTAAAGTTCTAGCAATTTCTCTGTAAGAAATATTGTTTTATTTAATGTGCTCATGCTTAGCAAATAGAGGAACTGGATTATACAGTGAAGGGGTTCCCCTGCACCAGGACCGACAGGAGGAGAAGGCGCTGGGAATGAGCTGGGCGTCCGTGGCTTGTGGTTTCAGAGCACCTCGGAGGTGAGGAGGTACTTGGGGCAGATAATGAATTGGGGAAAGCCAGTCACTGATACAGAAGGAAGATGTAAATGCTGTTTTGTAGCCTTAATTTAATTTTGTTTGATTTTGGTTTTAGTGTGAGAGCAAGACTTTTTGTGCTTTTTTCCCTGACTCCTTCCTCCTCTTCCCAATGGACAGATGTCATAAAAGGATGCTCTTACTGGCAGGGGTTAATTATATGAAAACTTGATGACATCACAGCAGAGCTGTGAGAATGTCAAAATACATCTGCTGCCATATTCAGACATATTGCTCTCCCTCCTCTCCCCCTATATCAGCTCCCCTCCCCTCTCAAAAGGGAATGATCTCATGACATAAAACAGAAAACAACACAAGTGTCAAAAGAAAACAAAATTAGTGAACTTTTGTCTGCCACCATAGAAACGAGGATTAACTTATGTTATTCCAGAGCATGGAATGGAGACTATCTGCATGAGGATATATAGTGTATTGTCTTCTGTGAATTTTCATTTGACAGGGATTTTGGAGGCTGTGATCTTAATTAAATCTCAACTGACTCAAATAATGCATCTAAAGGCATGCAGTGTTGCGTAACCTTGCTGAGTTGGTAAACCATAAATCATCAGAAAGCTTATGATAGGAAGGGCTGCTTTGAAATTTTTTTTGTTTGCTACAGTTGGTTTGTTTTTTTTTCTGAGTCTTGTTTAACATTCAATTTACTGTGCTGTGCCATTGTGCCCTCCCTTTTCTAAGCACTGTTATTTTTGCTTTAAAAGAAAAAAAAAAAGCTCTGAGACATGCTCTGACCAGTCACTCAGCTGAACTAAAGAGAAGTCATAAATACAATGGGATTGACAGGGAAGAAATAAAATCCCTGCGCTGTTTTTGCAGGGACCTCAGTGCTCAGAGGAAGGTGTGGGTGCCTCACGTTCTTCTGGGGCTGAGTGAGCCCTGCACACGTTTTAGAAGTGTAGCTCTTAACCCCACGCTGAAATTGGTGCTGGGGTGTGAACAATGATCAGACCCCACGGTAGAGGGGTCACAGATGGATGATTGTACTGATGGACGGTGGGCTCTGATGTCTGCACGAGGGGAGTTGGTTTTAGTTGTGTGCAAGGAAGAAAAGGGTTGCAACAGTTGTGTGGAGAAGGATGAAATGGATCTTTAGGCGTTGAAAGCGAGGTAGGGCAGTCAGAGCGATTTCTTGTGCACCGTTTTAACCTGACAGTGCTCAAGCACCCTTGTTGCTTGAGGATGAAGTTGTTTTTAAAATCCTGAAATTATTATTTCAGTACAAAATGCCTTGGTTTCTGTGTCTGTGATTACATGCTCCAGCAGCTGAAGAAAGGTAAGGGGAGAAGGATTTTTACATTCAGAAGTTTAAGGAGTTCCAAAAGCTCCTGTGCTTTTCTGCGCTGTATTTCTTAGTCTTTTAGAGCTGCTGTAGACAAACGTGAGCTGGGAGGACACAGCACTTGGATTTACTTTCTATAAAGGTTTCTCAGTAGCAGGATAACTAACTGGTGTTGTTTTTCTCCCCTCTTTGCTAGGGAAAAGTGGTAGCAGGGGTAGTTTTATCAACACCTGCAGAACTAGATTGTGGGAAAGTCCTGACACCATAAGCTAAATTTGTTATTGTTTGGTGAAAGGCTTGGCTGGTTTTAAGCAGTTTGTTTGTTTTATTGAAAGCAGAACTGCATTACTGGAAACTACTTTGCTGTAGTTCAGTTAAAATGTTCTGTCCTGTTTTGTTTTTATAAGGTGCTTACTTGTTCAGCTTCGCTTTCCAGTTAAAAGGAAAGGGAAAAAAATCCACCATATACTCATCTGCAGATTGAAGTGGCTGTGTAGAGATTGGGAGAGAAGCAGCACTGGCAAATATCTCTGCCCCAGCAGCCTTTTTTTCTTCTATTTTTTTTTTTTTTTCTTTTTAACCTTTCCAGTGCGGTTTCCTGCACTAGCAGGAGGATCTGTAGTCTGTATTGAAGTTGAATGAATGTTATAGAACCCAGACTGAATATTGAACAAATAAGTGGAATTGCTAATTGTTCTGTGCACTAGTTTCGGACGGATTTGCCTTCATTGATTAGGTAAGATGCTCTGTTATTTGGGAGGGACAACAACCCCTCCTCCCCAAACTGACAACGGGTTTTAATTTTTAAGCTTTATCTTGCCCTTAAATCTGAAACATCATTGTTCAAATAACTGAGAACAAGGTAAACCAACAACATCAAAAAGGTCGGCTTCTGTGATTTCTCAAGGGCTTGTTATTTTGTACTTTCCAATTCTATTTGATGTCTTGACAAAACAAGATGACACAAGGGAGAATACATTAAATTTTGATTTTCATCTAACCTGTTACAGTAGTGGCAGCTTAATTTCTTTTACTTTTTACCGAAGACGGCTTTTTGCACAATTACTCTAATTGCCACACCACTTTATGAGAAGGTTTCTTTGCGGGTTTCCCATTTGCCTTGATTTTGTGAGGCATTTTTTTGAACGTGCTTTGACCTTTAACACGGCGAGCTGGCTGGTTGGAGTGCGTCTTCATTAGAAGTAAATCAGTGAATGGCAAAATTGTCAAAGAAGCAACTGATGTTTTCTCATTAGAATCTAATTTGCACCGTTGTGCTTAGCTGTGATGTTCAGCTGTAGGTGTCTGCCATAGGTGTGAAAACCTGCACATTTTTAAGCAAATAAAGTTTACAACTGTTACCAAGGCGTCACTTGGAACCAGAGTGGCAAAGCCAACCCGAGTGTTTAAGCAGAGCTCTGGTTTGTGTGGGAAATAAACAGCATGATTTAACCAGGTGGATTTTTTTTTTTTCCAAGAATCACTAATTTTTTTTTTCAACTGGCCACGACACTGTACGTCATCTCAAATGCCCTGGGTTTGAAGAGCAGGCAGCTATGGATTTGATTCTTGCAGGAAAAAATAGCCAGGGATGTAGAGGGGGCTCATCCTTCCTAGAAATCTGTTGGGAGTTGCAGTTCTTTAAAATCTGCCCTAAGAAAAAAGAAAAAGAAAAATCTCCTCTGTATAACACTTCCCTTTCACTCACATGAAATTCTGGGCATATTAAGTGTTGCTGGTTCAATCATGGTCTTTTATTATTTAATTAAGCTCTCCATAATGTATGTATGAATTAATACACAAATGTAAGGAGACTGACACCATGATCATTCTCAGTATATTAAGGGTGTTTGGGAGAGAGGGTTTCAAAGGGTTTTCAAGGGCTTTAGGGGTATTTTGGATGTTTCTAAGCAGGATTGCTTTTGGTTTATTTGAGGCTTTTTTGGCAGAATATGTTGATCTAACATTTCCCTTCCTAAACTCTGGAAAAAAATGCAGGGTTTTTTTTCCTTTTTTTCTTTTTTTAGTTTTAAAGTGAATCATTATAAAATCACCACTGTTTCAAACCATGTACAGCAGGTTATATAATTTTTCCCTTCATGCTAGAGATGGAAACAAAAATGGTAACTTTTTAAAATGTGAAAAATTATTATGGTAATCTCAAGCTTAAAATCTCACTCATCTTTTTAAAGGGGTATTTGGATGTGTGTGTGTATGTTCTGGTTTAGTCTCTATTTGACAAATGTTAGATGTAGAAAGGATTTAATTTATGTAAACTTTATATTTTTATGCAAATTAAATGGGTATTTATTATAGCAGAAACAATTATCCTGGCACTTAGTGAGAAACCTGGTATGCATGAGAAGTGGAAGATAAGATCAGATGTTTCATTCTGTAAACAAATACGAAAATATTCCCTTTTTTCCTCAGCTAGAAGAGAATGCAAGAGACGGCAGACATCCTGACATGCCAGGGAATGTCAGCATAGCCCATCGTTGTGCTTTCTGTGGGTCAGAAGGAGATCTTCACTCCTGATAAAATACGATAAACAAAATTATAATAATAAAATGCTAATTTAATTTTAAGGAGGTTTTTTTTCCCTCTTACAATAGGGAGTTGTATTGTTACAGAGAGCACAGTTATGCTAATGACAGACTACTTAGCTGATTTTACATTAATATAATAAACATTACCTTTCTTAATGTGCTGTGCTGTATTATGGCAAAAGAACTAAGTCTAAAAGTGAGATTCCATTTCGCATAATGAACCAGCACTGCAGTTCCTGCGTGAATAATTCCGACAGTGGCGTTTGGCGTGGGGTTTTGGAGGATGAAATACTGTGTCAGAAGCGTTTTAGTCTCAGGATGGAAGCAGGTCCTGCCTGCCTTCAGCACTTCTTCCTTTGCTGGGCTCTGCTTTGGCTGGTGGCATCGTGCCTCTCTGCTTGCCAGGGTGTCAGTGCTTTATCTTCTCCTGTTTTGCGTTGTTTTGCCTGAATTTTTTTTTGTATTTTTAATATATTGCATTTAATATCTTGCTAATAGGACAGCTCAAGTTCATTGTTTGGTTTTGTCTGGCCGTAGCTATTTTTACTGTAGTTCAGTATTTTTAACTGTTCCTCAGCGACTTGTTCTTTTCTGTGTTCAGCTGTTTTGCTCCGTTTAACTTTTATCACAAAATCTTTAACCGAAGAATTGCTGTTTGGAAATCCAAGGTGCCTGGTATGAGGGCTGACTGAAATCAAGTTCGAACATAGATTGCAGGAGAAAAGGATTTTCTGGCAGAGTTATTCTTTATGAATTAAGGAAATCCTCCCCATCTTCCATGCATGCCTGCTGAACAGTTAACAGGACTACAGCCGTATCCAGCATCGGAGGCACGGGGTGTGAAAATGGCATTCTTCTTTTTTCCTTTTTTTTTTTTACTTCATACAAGATTAAACTACTTGAAATTATTTAGCTAGTATTTAATTATATTAATATCACCAAAAATGAGGGAATGGAGATGATTAAATAGGACTAAATCATTTTCATCCCCGTGACCCTTGTCTGGGTTGTGTGGAGGAGTGACAAATGCATCCCTGCTGTAATTTCGTGGGGAAGTTAAAGGGGAGCTTGGCCCTAGTTTGTGGAAGTTTCTCTTGGTCAGTCTTGCCAAAATAGGGCGTTTTTAGGGCTTGAAATGGGAGGATCTCAGAGGGGACTGTGGGGCTGGGAGGGCTTTGGGGAATGCCAAGGAGCAGAGGCAAAACCCTGGGAGAAACAGAAACAGTGAACGAAGACAATTGTGAGTATTAAAGACATTTTTTGCCGTTGATGGTATTAGCATGTCAGCAGGTCCATACTAGCACAGCTCCCAAAGCCAAATTGCAGCTGTATTTTTACCTTTGCTGCCAGGTTTACATGCAGCTGGGTATCTACCACACCCTATTGTTATCAGTCAACAATACCAAAAGTAGTTCATTAATCATATCAATAACAACAATCATGTTTCAAGTGCAAAACAGAAATAAACAACTTGAAAGAAAAAAATAAAAGATTGATTTCTTCTCTGCATGCTAACTTAGCATTCTTTAAATATATCTGCCAGTAGTTTAATTTGAACTTCAACTCCCTGAAGGCAGTAAGACAGAATTATTTTAGTTCTTCATAGGCTGCCTTCTGTGATTCATTGTTAACTCATAAAACATGCTCATTTTCATGTACTTAAACAGTTAAGTCATTTTTAAAGTTGGTTTGTAATTTTTTTTGGCAACACATTTAAGTTGACATCTGAGAGATAGAAATCTAAAATTAATTTATAGCTCTCGGTTTAGGTTTCACTTACTATCAGACAAAATATCAGAAATAAATATTTTTTATCTAACATAATGTAAAGTATATTGCACAGTATCTAAAATAAAGTTTAGTTTTGACTGAGTACACTCAGAAAGGGACCCATAAATATTAGAGAGCTGTAGTTAAGAACTTACATGACTGTTTTAAATACTATTGATTTAAACCACTGGCTAGATTTTATGAATCAAAGTGTAATTTCCAAGCTTTGGCTATATTTCTCATCACTAAAGCACTCTCTCTTGTGTGCCTTTAGCAGCTTTCCAGACATTCAACACGGGATTAAATGATAGTAGTTACAATGATCAATAGGTTAAGACCGGTACAATCACTCTTACCGCTAATGACCTCGGTAGTAATGGGTAATAAAGTGTGGGCTATAATAGCCTATTGCTGGTGCTGCATGCCCTTTGATTCCTAGTATTACCAGGGACTAGCTACATGGAAAAGTTGGACGTTGGGAGTTAAGAGACTGGATATATAGGCCATCATTCTTAACTATTTAAAGTCCCTCAGACTGTATGTGTGTGCCCACACTCGTCCGGGATGTGTGTTGTAATTTTTAACACAATAGTTTCTGGTTCATTTAGATTTGTTTGTGCAAGGTTTCCGTAAGTTGCTTTTGTGATAAACTAAAGTACAGGCCGTGGCTAAATGTGGCTGTTAGCTGTGTTTATAAATGGAAGGCAGCACCTTCTTTAGAAGCGCAGGTGTGGTGTGAAAATGTGGTTTCAGATGGTAAAATGAAGTAAAACGGACCAACGCAAACTCGTACTCTGTGTACTTGTACTCTGTGACTGTGTGCAGTACATACATGCATTATTTTTTTTCTTTCTGCTTAAGTGCTTCTGTTCTAGCAAGGAGTGTGCGGCTAAGAGATTTGTTACTGGAAGGTACATGGCCAGTTTTCAAAGATAGGGCCTAATCGCCAGATCTGTCCCAAGATAAATGTGCAGAGAGGCCATGGAAGTGAATGGGAGTTGTCCCTGCCCAGCTGACGGCAGAATGCAGCCCTTTGGATTAATCACCGATGTGTAGGGTTTACAGCACCCCACCCTATTCCTGTCTGCATCCCTGCTTGTCGTCATAAATCTGACTGAAGAGTATTTGTCTTGTCTATCTTCCAAGAAGGGCACAGAAAACATACTTAAGCATGCTTCCTCTTCTGTTTGCTTGGTCCAGCTTCAATAAGAGGTAGTACAAACCCCAGGGTAAAGTAAACTTCTCTGGGGATGAGAATAATGAAGGTGAGTCACGCTTTGGGGCAAAGATAGTGATGCAGGATTTAATTAAATAATTCTCTACTCCCAGAAAAGTTTGTAAAAGACTGTGGATTAAGATATTCTGAATTAATGGGATTACCCATCCTGATGACTCAGTGTCCTCAGAGCTGGTCCTGCGTGGCAGGGTGATGGCTTTCCCATAGGTACAGGGACACGGCACCATGAGAGAATGGCCACTGGTTTTGGTGGTTCAGGTGTTTGTCCCATAATTAAATCTCCTTTTGCCCACCCCATCAGTGATGTGGGAACATGCTGTGCCACGGGGAGTGCTCAGAGGACCTCGCCATGTTGGCATTAATGGGATGTCATGGGATGATGCTGGGCTCTGCTCAGGCAAATGTTTTGGAGGCAGTGTCTGGCCCTGGCACACGACATGTACACAACAACACGGGGAGATGTGCGCTGTACATGCGTCTGACCTTCAGGAACCATTTTTAGTTCATCAAGATTAGTGATGCTGAGAAATCAGGACATCAGTGCATAATGACTGTGAAATTAGGAATGAGAGCTTGCTATGCAAATGACAGGACAAATCATGTGAAAAAGTCAAGATAAACTGCATATTAAGACATTATGTTACATAAAATTAATATTGCATTTCTCTCTTGCTTACCACTACACTGGAGGTTTTTTTTTTTAAACTCCTTTATCTTCTGATCAGCTATTGTCTGCTGATTTTTTTTAAAAGTGGTGCACGGAAAAAGTGCTAAACATATTATTAGCTTTTATTGTAATACATGAGATGACAGGAGATCCTTTTTAGCAAAGTATATCCTTTACTGCTTTTAGTTTTGTGCTGTCATGTGTTTGATTTAAAACTATAGAAAAGTAAGGTGCTTCAATATTACTGTTAAAACTCATATGGGTTTTGTCTTTTCCTCTATTGTTTTTTCCCCTCTTTTTCTTTTCCTTTTTTGGAGTGGAGGTAGAGGGGTGGGTTTCTAGGGAAATAGTCTTCTTGCGTTACTGGGACTGACAAAATGGTTCTCATGTAGTCTGCAAATTAAACACAAGTGCAGTGATTATTTTGAATAGCTAAATTACATTCTAGAAAGCTTGCAGAATTCATAGCATTGTCATTAGGTATCCGCTTGAATACAATTTGTGTAACCTTGGCCAAGACAGCCTGTCATTTTAATGTCAGTGTTTTATCTGAACAAGACATCATCCTTTCAGATACAGTGTACAGGTTCCTTGCAAAGATGCCCGTGCAGAAACGTGTTAACAGTTGCAAATATGAAATGCTATCAAGTTCATCACTGTAGCTGTTTGTCACTGAAATGTCATGGAAAGCGGCTTTTAATGGTATCTCACATAATATGAAAGAATTGAAGACATCTGTATGCTGGGTGAATATGGAATGGTAAAGACATCGTGGTAGGGCCTTTCTGTAAAAATTGCATAGGAGTCTAGTGCTGTTATTCACATCACTGAACCTTCCTTCAATTTTCTGAAAAACCTGTCGTAATAGGGTCTAGATCCCATCAGCGTGGGATATTTGGCTGTTGGATTTCTCTACAGGAGGCAAGGGCTTTCTGGGAGGGAAAGGACCCAGATGATGATTTCTTGTAAAAATAAATAAATCTTTACCATATTACTTTTTTTAAGGAATTTCCATCCAATAGTGTTTTGCAAAAGGGGAATTTAGTCACCGGGAAGATGTGGTCAGAACCTGTGTGCTGGCCAGGGTGGGCTGTGAGGACTCTCACCTTCAGCCCCCTTGATGCCAGAATTGGGCTCCCCTGGCATGGGGATGATGGAGGAGCTCTGGGGATGTGCTCTGACCCTCTTTGTCTCCTCTTGGCCTTCAGGTTCCAGTGTCAGTGGCTATGATGACACCTCAAGTGATCACTCCCCAGCAAATGCAGCAGATCCTCCAGCAACAAGTGCTAACTCCCCAGCAACTCCAAGTCCTGCTCCAACAGCAGCAGGCACTCATGCTTCAACAGGTAATTGTTTCCTTAACAGCTGCTCAGGTGGCCCCTATGGATGCTGGAGGCTTCACCTCCTGGAACACTCTTGGGGAAAGAAGCTGCCCACATCTCAGGTCTGAACCTTGGAGCAGCCATGCTGTGAGCTGCAACGACTGCTCTTTTGTTTTTAATTCTAGAAATAGCTACTGGAAACAAATCCAGAGAGCAGTGCTAGGAGTGTTTCCAAGATCAGCTAAATAATACAGATGCATATTTAAGTGTCAGGACTTCGGCAGATGTCCCTGTTGCTTTTGCCTGCATCCCTCAGAAGGCTTGGTGTGCCCTGACTAATTGGAATAAACAAGGTAGAAGGGCCATACTTCCCAATTTAGACCTCGTTATTTCCATCTGGAACCGTAAAGGGCTGTGGAAACAGAAGTGGAGAGGTTTGCAAGCCTGTTTGATTTCAGCCAACATATGCTGGGCTGTGTGTCAGTGCTTCTTGCAGCTCGTGGTCCTTTCTCAGCTGGAAGCTGGCCACCAACAAGCCCCGAGGCTCTGTTATCACAGGGTTTGGCACAGCGGGGTCTCAGGGAGCCCAGGTGGGTGTCAGCATCCCCCCAGCCCGGCCCTGCCTGCTCCTCCTGGCTCCCAGGCTCCATCCTGCCCGCAGCCGGAGCGCTGCCTGCGCACTGCACATCTGGGGAACGGGAGGAGGAGAGTATTTCCCAGGATGTCTATGCATGTATTGAACAACACTTAATACAGTCAAACCCTATCATTTAGAAAGCATGTGTGTTTCACAACAGAGATCCGCCAGGCTCTCTCAGCAAGGGCATTTTGGCTTTGTTGTTACAATCAAAGGTCATTCCTTGCCTTATTTTAATTAGTTTGTGTAGAAAATGGTATGTTTTTCATCAGTTCATTTTGGAGATTACTTTTCAAACGATAATGCCAAGAATAGTCAGTGTGCACTGAATTTATTGTTGAGTTTCAAACTAAAGGTCAGACCATTACAGATAAAAGGATGCTATTTTTCAAATCACAGTTTGTGTGTTACACCAAAAGGGACACTGAATTGGCTCTCCACTTTGTTACTTACCATCTTTCCTTTTCTTTGTAGCAGCAGCTTCAAGAGTTTTATAAGAAACAACAGGAACAGTTGCAGCTTCAACTTTTACAGCAACAACATGCTGGAAAACAGCCTAAAGAGGTACAGACAATACCCATTTTACTTTCAAACCACAGATCCCTGGGGACTGTCTAGTGGCTATTAAACTGTCATTCATCTTATAAATGATTGCACAACTGAACTGACTCTATCGGGCCTCAGCTTTCAGATTTAGAATTATTGTCCTGTTTTCGCCTGTGTTTTCCTGTGCTTTCCATTTGCTCGCTGCCACATATTTTATAGCAGAGGACCAGGCCTTGCTGTTTGGTATGAGTCCTGGAGCAGGCATCTAGACTTGTATCTTGGGAGAGTGCTTTGGGGAGTTAGTCATGGTGGAGAGGGGAGGGGGCAAGGCAGCAGGCCCAGATCGCTGCTGTCCTCTCTAAACAAGGCAGAATGCCGAGAGGTGTTGAGTTTGGCTTTGCACTTTCCAGTCAGGGAGGTTCTGGTTGCACATTCCTCACATTGGAGCACCATCAGTGGTGACACGGAGAAGAGGTGGCAGGAGACCTTGCTCTGATGCTGCCATGGTCCATAACTGGAGGGGACAGGCCAGGGCAAGTTCTGCCTGTCCTTCAGATACACTTTCCTTCCAAAATACCTGTCACATCCAAAGCTTCATTGGTTTTGGTGTGCTAAGATTTAATTTTCCTGCATTACATTTACTTTAAGGTGCTGAGCCCACCTGATAAGTGTGGAGGAGTCTGAGACTTTCCTGTTTAACCTGACATCAGTGCTGGCTTCGGTAGATCCTAGAAAGCTGCCTCTTGCCGCGAGACACTGGGTGATGTCCGGTGACAGCGGCTGCGCTTGTGTCACCTGTCAAGGGGTGTTGCTCAAAGCATGCAGCAATTTCTGCTCCCCATTCCCCTTGAAATTTCGGCAAATCATGCCACCTGTGCCAAGTTTCAACCCAGAGTGAATTTTTCCAGCTGAGTTATAAACCCCTGAAAACAGGGGGGTTTATAATGGAAACGCTGACACAACCTTAACCATAGCGCGCTTACGGGCGCCACTATAATAAAAAGGGAACAGATTAAAAAGTGTCTAAAATGTAAATCTAAAGGACTAACAGTAATTAAAATGGAAATGGCACAGGGAGGGAAGGCATGTAATTGTGAGATATCACTGTGCAGAATGCTCTCAGCTTTGTTTTGCTGGCTGTTTTTCTAATTCAGTAGGGCTTACTCATCAGTGGCAGTTCAATGCGCGTTAATGACTCTGGGATGCAGGCATCACTCTGGACAAAGAAATGATTATTGTGCGGTCAAAAGAAGTTCAAAGACAAGAAGGGAATTTCAGTTTTTTCCTTAGAGATCCACATTCAAGAGCATATAAATTAAGCCAAATGTTAAAAACCACAGTCTGAAAGCTGACTTCAAAGTCACAACTCTCTAATTAATGAACTGCGAGCTTCAGTTTGGACAAGTCGTGGTTTGATGCGCCCATAAATCAACATGACAGGTCTGTTTCACAGTCTCAGACAGCGCTTGTCATTGAGTCACATCAGATGTAAACACAGCAGAAAAAAGAGGGAATATGAAGGAGGTGCAATTGATCAACAGAATTGGTAAAAACCCACTTTTGAAACGCATTATGCATGATCACAGGAAATGGCGATAGCCTCAAGAGGCTTTCTCCTTCTGCTGTTGCTTTTTTGAATCAGATTTCTAACAGCCTTCAAAAGGGAGAATAAGAATTATGGAGCTTCTCCCCTGTGGCTGGCAGGCAATAACCCCCTGTTGTTATTTTGTGCTTCTTTCTTTTCAAAGGCGTCAAAATTTAGTTTTTTAAAGATCTTTAACTCTATATTTGAAGACAAACAATAAAGGGCTGCCACTGTCATTCTTATCAGTTACCAGGGATTGTATTTTTTCTTTCTGTTGCCACTTCTTATTAACCTCTTATTTGGTCTATTAGACATAGTTTTGAATGCAAGCCTACATGCTGGGAGAACATGAAAGTTCAGATGAGCTCAGAGGGCAGATAAAGAAATTTGAAGGGGAAAGTTACACAGCAGAATGAACGATAAAAGTTAACTCTTCTAAATTGCTGTTGTCAGACAGGAGAGCATCTCAGACACAAAGATGAGGGCTTGGAGCTTAAAGAAAAAAAATACTTTGTGTTAAAAAAGACAAGAAGGGAAGTTAGACAATGTGATGGCATTTCAATATCTAACACACTGATTTACTGTGGTCACACTTCTGATATTACACTAGCGAAAGCAACAATAAGAAAGGACTCCTTCCTGTTTCAAGAAGAGCATTTTAACACGATAGCTGGAAAGAGAACAAGGACCTAACTCTCTCCAGCTTATCCTAGGGGTTTGGGGGGGAGTATTTTTGCTGATGCTTTTAGTGGAGATCCATTTCAACAATGCATTTCACCCCACAGGTTTGTTCAGCCCAGCTTAAGGAGGTTATTCTTGCTAAATTAGCATGGAAAAGGTGGTCTTGTATTATTTTATTTCTTCCCCCTCCCTCTGGCACTGAAAACTGACAGGCAGTGCCGTGGTGGGGGCCGGCGGCTGCCGTGCTAACGAGGGCTGAGCTTGTACCTTGACAGATGGAACAAGCGTATTCATGTACGGCATCCCCCAAGTCATTTTGTGAGTGCCTTGTCCTATTGTGGTCTCGTGAAAAAAGGAAAACACAACGAACCTCCCCAGCCCCGCTGCTGAACGGGACCCGACCCCCGAGCAGAGCAGCAGACAGAGCCCAGCGAGGTTCCTGCGGGTTTTACTCGAGGGCTGCGCGGGGTAGCAGAGGCTGAGCAGTGCCCGACAGCGAGGGGCAGAGGTGCTGGGAGGGATCTCAGCCCTGTTCCTGCTCTCCCCTGGAAAATTCGGGGCTGCCCAGAGGCAGGGGGTGCTCAGGGTCTGGCGCAGCCGCGGCGCTGGACGGAGCGCGCTGTTTCCCGAGCAGGGCCGTTTGTCCTCCGGCACTGTGACAGTTTATGTTAGGCAGTAGGGAGTAACCTAAGAAAGGAAAACAGACCTTTGACAGAAGCTTTAGGGAGGGGATCAAAAATGCAAGTTTTATCAGGATATTTCAGCATTTTAACACTGACTACTGACCTGACAACAGGACTGCACCGAGACCTTTTTTGTATGCATTCAATTGTGAGAAGTAAACAAACTGCCTTGTATCCTGTGTTTGGTAACTGGGTGGGGAGCGCAGTTTGGCAACGTGTCTTGCTTTTAAATTCTTTCTTGGACAATGGGCCTTGTATACTTTTATATCCTGGCTTTTCAAAGTAGAGTGTGTTCAAGAGCTTTTCTTAGGATAGCTGAGAAGACAACCAAAAGGGCATCATTCAGTTGATATAAAGGGGTTCTTTAAAAAAACCCTGTGTGCTAACTTTGCACTCTTACGGCAAATAGGTAAAACACAGCTTACTACTAGTACTAATAATATAAATCTATTAATATAAATACATTAAGTGTATATATTTTAAAATTAATATTTATGGAGGCAAACGTTACTTTAGCTCAATACAACTGTTGCTGGGGCCTGCATGCATATGGTGCTGTTGCAAATAGTTGCAACAAATGGATGTGTCAGAGCAAGCTGTTGCAAAGAAATGTAAACTCTCCGAGTTTCAGAATATCCAAACACCTATTTGTTTAGATGTGTTCCTGAAGTCCAAGGTTTTCTTTGGAAGTAAGATAAATTGAGTTTATAAATAAGGTGAATAGAATGGCTGACTCTCAGAGTTGGGGATATTAAGTCAGCTGCAAAATTAGGATTGATGGGGCATGGTGGCACAAGAAGGTGGGGGTCAAACCCACAGTTGGTGTCTGTCAGTCGTGCTCCAGCAGCTCTGGTGGGACTTTTTCCCTTTGTAACACCAGTAGGGAATGGGGCCAGTGATCCTCTGGCTTGGTGTCAAGGAAAGGTGACAGAAAGCTCGGGATCTGGCTGGAGTTTGTTTGTGAAAGTGTGCAGTTTGGTAAGAGTTAATTTTCTTTCCATAATTGTTAGCCATAATGTGTGTAAGACCTCCACCTTGATATGATTCCTAGCAGATTAGGGATATTAGATAATTTCCTTCTATTTATTGTACTACTGCACTGTATTATCTTTCTATCACTCAGATAATTACTAAGGAAATCTACATTAATTTTTTTTGGCTAGCACAAGGAACTGCTAAACACTGGCATGATGTATTGATGTTTTACACAACAAAAGTTTTCCTCCTGTCATTGTACAATAAATAAAAAGATATTTATCAAAATGCAAAGCCTTTCATGGATTTTAAAGAACAAAGCAAATAAAACACAAGATGAGCATGGAAGCAAAACCTAGAGGCTTCCTTAACTGAACAAAATTAAGGACTCTGAAGCCTCGAGTACTGTACATATTAAACACTCACATTCAAGTAAGATGTTGTTTGCTAAATTATGAATGTGTGTAATTAAAATCTAGTGGCTGTTTCTATGAAAGATTTACAATGTTATTTCATCGTTTGTCATGGCTAATTAACAATATTAGATGAAGTTTTTCTTCTTCAAAGGTCTGATTTTTTCTCATTTATTTATGTCAGAAGTGATAAACAGAGTAGTTAAAAGCTTCTCCGGGTACAGTAGTGAGAAAAGCAACATGTTCTTTTACACCTCGAAGGTTCAAGGTTCACATCCCTGTGGAGTAAAGCAACTCCATCTTCTTTCTAGTGAGAATAATTAAAAATTTCAAAGTGCAGAAGTAGCAGCCTTAAATACAGCACAGAATAATTCCAATGTAACAGAAAGTATTGTGAGGCTTGATGGATGAAGAAGAGAGTGAGTATAAAATACCATAAATTAAGCCAGTCGAATTGCCTTAATAGTTGAGACAGCCCTTGAATGAGCAAACAGAGCACAGTGCAGGGTTTCTTGTTACATCTAAGTGTGATGTGATCATGGGGTGTGATTCTCATGTTCTTTGCCTCAAAGAATTACCCAGGATTTTCATCAGCATTTGCTTTACCCACCACTGGAACACAGACATGTCTGGGGTGAAACATGAACACATGGACCAAGAAATGCTATATACATAGGATGGCAGCAGGGATTTAGGCTGGGTGAAAGCTAACCACTGGAGATGGGAATCTGCAGCCCTCTGTTAGCTCCAGCATCTTGGGGTCTTTGCCAGGGGTGGTGGGCTCACTGGCTTGGCCTTGATACCCAGTGACTGCCATCAGAAATTGAAGCAAGTTGAGGCAAGGAGCCCTGTGAATGCTCTGCTTTGCTCTTGTATTAACAAGTGTGCATTTTAATTTTTCTGTTGTTTTTTTTTTCCAGCCCCAGCAGCAGCAAGTGGCCACGCAGCAGTTGGCCTTTCAGCAGCAGCTCTTACAGATGCAGCAGTTGCAGCAGCAGCACCTCCTGTCTCTGCAGCGTCAGGGGCTGCTGACCATCCAGCCCGGGCAGCCTACTCTGCCTTTGCAACCCCTTGCACAAGGTAGGTGAGGGGCTTGGGTGGCAGAGCCAGGGCAGGGGTGCACACTCACACAGAATTGTCTCGTGGGGGGAAGGACAGAAAGAGCTCACAAGCTCATAGGATAATAAGCACAGAAGGATTCTGCCGGGCAGGGTGGGCGTTATGGAGGTATTTTTTGAGAAGGGCGGTGCTGCAATCCTGGGCTGCTCTGACTGGCAGGGTGCAGAGGGCTTGGAGTTCACTTGCAGTTTGCACAGCTGTAGCCGGTCTGGCAGACTCAGAGCTGCCGGTCGTGATCATCTGGGCTCGGAATCCTTCACAGGAGGAGTCTTTATTGATTCCTGGTGCTGGCTTCATGGCTAAGGGTGTGTGAGAGCAGCTTTTCCTTTCCCAGATGTGTTGATTGAGCCTTCCTGGTCCCAGCCTGGCCATGAGCTGGCACAGAGCAGCTCTGACCCGCAGGCTGAGGAGCTCTGAGTGCCCTTGGCTGTGGCTGCCAGGGAGAGGGGACAGGCTGCTCTCCACAGCCTTGGTGTCACTGCCTTGGTGCTTCTGTTCCTTCCTCCACACTGAGGCAAATTGGGATTAACTCCAGTTAATTCTAATGGTGTTATTGACAATTAGATCCTCCTACATCTTTATTCAGTCCTGCAGTCTGCAAGAAGTTACTGCTTTGCTGAAATCCCAATTTATTTTATTTTTTTAAGACATTGATACACTGAAAGCACTACTTAAATCCACAATACTTTTGACAGTGATTATAACCTAGGGTTTTTATTCTCTCTTTTATTTTTTGGCTTAAATTTATTATTTTACTTTTTAAACTGGGTTTGTCTGTAAGCTGTGGGACAGTTCAACAGACTTGCCTGAGCTCTGGCTGCTGTGGTTAAAGTTGACTGTTTGGAGTTGGCATGGTTCAGGCATGCCATGGCATCAACCATGATGCTGGTATTTCTGAATAATACTGCCTTCTCCTTCCCTTGCCCCATAATAAATTTGAATATTCACCTTTATAGCTTGAGTCAGCCCAGCTTGAATGATTTGGGATCTTGAAAGCAGCCTTAGGGTTGTTCTTAGTTTCTAAATCATACAATGAATTTACATTCAGCTCTGTTCACTTAAATGGAGGGGAAAAGACGAAATTGCTTCTGTTCTTCACCCTCCTTTTTTTTCTGTGTACATAGCTGTAAAAAAGGAGAGTGAGGTGGCTGGTGAATATTAACTTACATGGATAAACAGAGGCCATACTGGGGAGTGGAGTCTGCTTTGCTGTGTGGCTGACATGCTTTATTTAGGCTTATTTTTACCAGACCCAGGAAGGTATTTGAGCCCTGTGTTGAGAGGCTGAGCTTTTGGGGCCCTAACCCCTGACTCCCCAAGTCTCAGTTCAACTTCCCAGCATCCCAAAACTGGATGCCTGGTGTAGATCAGCACTGTGCAGGAGTTGGAGGCTGATCCATGGGAAGGTGGTGCCCAGCTGGGAGCAGCAGGATCAGGCTTGGGGCAGTACCTGGTGAGCCACCATCGATGCAGAGTGATGGGGAGAAGGTGTGAAATGAGTCCAGGAAAAAAGGGCACGTAGATGAAATGCCATTTATGCTTGCAAGATGTTGTAACGTGCATTAATTATGCCTCAGATTTATTGTTGGAAGCATCCCGGGCTGTTCCCACACACCCACCGGACTCAGGCTTCAACCTTGTTAATTTTTCCCACAGCTCCTATACCATTAAGTTGGCTCAGTGAGGTTCATTGTATAGTCCATCAGTTAAGCTGTCCAAAAGAGGGCAATTGGGCAGTGACAAGACACGCTCATGTGTAATGTGAAAGAAATGAATGTGGTGATGCATGAAGTGTAATCTGTGCGGTAACACATCGGAGACACCAGTAGGTAATTCAGCCGTCGTGGCATTGATTGATATGGTTAGCAGGGAAGTGTAACTATTAGTCCTCGCCCAGGAGTGTATTTAAAACCTGAGGGGTGCTGACTTGCACGCCAGACAGGACACAAACATAAGCACAGAGGGCTGGTTCTGGCAGGGAAATGAGCTGTGAGCGTTGGGGGCGGCGGGAGCCGGCAGGAAAGAGGGACTCGAGGCGGGTTGCAATCCAGCACGATATTTTATTCCTTTTTATCAGAGAGACGATGGCTTAAAACTGATGTCATTATGAGGTTTAAATCAACTTTCTGCTTGCTTGAACATGGTCACCTGGGTATGGAGGTACAAGGACACAAAGAGGTTGAGCAACTCTGTTTGTCTTTGAGCCGGTGATACCTGGGGTTGGGAAATTGAGTTCCGTGAGCAGTAATCTGTCAACTGTCCCCACAACATACATTTTTTAAACCTGTGCCTACATTTTCTTTCATAATCAAGAGGGACTAGTTGTCCTGAAAAATGCAATGAAGAGCCAGGGCTATAGTTTAAAGTAATTGGTAATGGACACTTCTTATTTAAAAAAAAAATTACATCTCTCATGCCCTTTTGTTTCCAGAACAGTTTGCAAGACTGAGACAAATATGGTAAATGTGTATATAAAAGAAATAAAATCATTCCTCTAGCAAATGTAGCTGTGAATTCAGTTAAAAACATTTTGCTTTTATTCTTAAGTGTCTGTAATAGTAATAAATGTTTCCAAGGAGAGAATGCTACTTCATAAGTGACATTTTCGTTATGTTTTCAGAACTAATAGATTGTTTAAATCTGTATTTTAGTTTCATTTTAGTTTTTAGTGCTCCCCTATTGTCTTAAACAAAATAGCACATCCTTTAATGCTATATTTGTGTAATCTTTTCTGCTTAGTATTTAGACACTTCTATAATCTAGATTTTACATCTGTACATAGCAGCAATTTTAAAATAAACCCCATTTCAGCAGTGTTCTGAGCTGTGAGAGTGAGATCTTCAGTATCTTCAAAATGAAACTGCAAATCACACTTCAGATCACCAGTGAGTGAAAATAATAGGACTGAGACATCCGGGTGCCTGATTGCTCCCATAGATTTGGCAGTTCCAGGTCTGAATCCCATTCCTGGTCTGTAGGAAGTTACTGCAATCCCGGGTAATTGCAGTGCAGTTCTGGGAATCTGGCTTGAAATTTAGCTCTCACTGCTAAAATGATACTGTTAAATGGTAAATTACATAATTTATTGCGAGTGGTCGTGGATCTATTTGACTTGGTTTTGCCATTTGTTCTATTATTTTATTTAACCATTTTGCTGGATGAGTGATGAGCATACCTTTCAGCTGCCCAGTTCGACAGGCTAGTCCAGAATTATTCTAAAGGAACTAAATTTAGGGCAGGAGGAGAGAGGCTATTTCTAATTTTATTTTATTAATCAGGTGATGTAATCAATTTTTGGCAAAGGGTTGCGTGCAGACATGTATGACATCACAGTTAGCTCTTTAAATTAATGTCACCCAGCCTAAAATCCTTACTACCTCCAGCATTTTCCCCCACACAACTGGGTATATTTTATTTTTCCTTCCATCTGTGGTATAGTTGTTATTAGTACTAATGGGAGTTACACTTGTATGGGAAGTTAGATGAAACACTTTGACTTTTAGAGGCATAAATATCATGTGTGTGTCTGTTTTAGTGGCTGTAACATTTTCAGTCTTTTCTTTGGTAGATCCAGAAGTGACTAGGAGGAAAGGAAAGAGGAGAACAGGGAGAGGAGAGTGGATGATAGCCTGTGTTTAATTAAAAACCTGCAGAAATCCAGATTTAAAAAAAAAAAAAAAAAAGTGAAAAAAGGCCAGTTATTCTTTCCCTATTTGCTTATTCTGGAAAATAAAAATAGGTGTCGGCTCATATGTTCTCATATCAATATGTTATCATCAACAGACAAGTCTATTCACTATTGTTTCAACTGAGTAAACAGTGTGTAAGGGTCAGCCCTGCTCACAGGTAATTGTTAGTGCGCAGACAGTCCTGTCAAGCGTGTTAGCTAAAAATACATCCCACACTGTCACTTTGCAAGGTGTTTGAAAATAATAGCCCCCACACAGCAAAACAGGACACGGGCTTGTGTACTGACCTTTTTCTTTGTTTAATTTGCTCAGAGGTTTAATTCCAGGGGACAAGTAATAATTGAATATGTCTAATAACTAAATGCTCATTTGGGACAAAATCCATCAAAATATAATTGGCATTTGGGGCTGATGAAAGGAAAATGACGTGGCTTTAGAGAAACGGATGTGTCCTAAGAATATCTGATCACTTAATGTATAAATTGAAGCCTCTTCCCTAATATATATTAATTGCAGATGCTTAAGGATTTCAGCATTTTTTTGTAGCGAACCCGTTACTGGAGACCAACTGTTTTTGTTAATGCTACTCTGGGAAAGGCGGGGAAGGTTATTGGTCTGTCGTGCAATAATTTACTCCTCTTTGATATGCAAACGATCCACGGTGAATATAAAAAAATCCTATCAGACTCATTTCACAGTTCTTAACCACTTAGATTCTCTGGAGTCTATCGCCTCATTAGACCAGTGCTCTCCAAAGCTAGCATAATTAAAATCTTTAACAGTTTAGCAAAGTAAAGATGTTTGGCTGATCACGTTGAGATGATTATCTATCCATTGTATTCTAAATGACAAAAATAAATTAAATTTAGACCTTGGCATTTTTTATTATGTGTTTCAAATGAATATAATGCATACTGCCTTATTTTTTTATTTCAATACCTTAGGATGGGTGAGGTACATGCCTGTGAGAGCTGCTGCTGTACACTCAGAAAATGGCAGGTTTCCTTAGGATAGCTCCAGAGCTACAACATGGTGAAACAATGAACAGTCACCCAAACGATGAGTCGGAAGCACACTGATGAGAAACCTCTTTAAAAACACACAGACACTGGCTTATTATTATTATTATTATTTTTTCCCTGAATATTTGAGTGACGTGTCTCTACTGCTAATTTTTTCCCATGGCCTTCTCTGAAAGAGCACTGAAATAGTCTGCAGTGAGAGAAACTTGACTTGTTGGATCATGTCACAAACATCAGCTTTATCCAAAAGCATGATCTCAGTGTGAGCACATGGTTCACCTTCCATTTGGCCCATTGGAGTTTGCAGTTTTCACTTGCATTAGTTACTGAATGTTGTCTCCCTAACCCTGGTGTCCACTTTGGCACATTTAAAAAAACACAATTTTTTATTATTATTTTTTCTTGAAGCTTATTTTCTGTTTTCATTTTACTTTTCAATGGCTCATTAGCATCGATCTAAGAAATGACAGTAATAATAGTGTTACTTGTATAGAAAGTTATACAGTTTTTCGGTAGACACATCCATCAATTAAGTGAGCAGTTCGAGAAACCAAAATTAATGAGAAAGATAGGTGTGTTAATGAAATAATCATAGTATAATCAATTTGACTGTTAAAATTTGAAAAGCATTTCAGGAAGACAATATGAATTCATAATTTACGTCTAAAAGTGATTAATAAAAACTGTATTTAATAACAAAGCTATTTGTCATCATTTAAAACTTAAGCACAAAATTAGTCATGTTGTGGTTCATGTTGTCATAATAATAAAGCTGAGTATTTTTTTCCTAAGACCTTCCTTGTTTTTAATAACAGGTTTGAAAGTAGTCACCTTCCTAAAGAAAAAAAAAAAAAAGGCAAAAAAATTGTGGAAAAAGAAAGGAATTGAATTTCTTAGCTGAACAATGAGTAGCCAGTGGCCACCTTTGCTTGCTGTGGATGTGGGGGCAATTTTTGCCCAAGCAGGGACTCTGAAAATGGGCCTTTGGTGTAAAAATTACAAAAAAATCACAATATTTAACATGACATTTGGTGTAGGTGTGGTGGTGTGTGGATCTCTCTGCCCACAGCCCGGATTTTGCATTCCATGAGTATTGCAGGTGTCACACCAGAGCATAACAGAGTCATGCAGTGCAGTATTAGCATTTAGTTATTAAAAAAAAAAAAAAAAATACATGCGCAAAAACACACACAGGCAAAACTAACACTAGGCTTTGTTTACTGACTCTTTGATTTAATTACTGTTTGAAGACGGCCGAATTAGCTGTTAATTGATTTAATTATCCAATTTGTTTGTTTCAGGCATGATTCCAACAGAGCTGCAGCAGCTCTGGAAGGAAGTGACAAGCTCGCACACAGCGGAGGAGGCAGCCAGCAACAACCACAGCAGCCTGGACCTGTCCACCACCTGCGTCTCCTCCTCCGCGCCCTCCAAGACCTCCTTAATCATCAACCCACACGCCTCAACTAATGGACAGCTATCAGTCCACACTCCTAAACGGGAGAGGTAGGTGCCTGCAGGTTTTCCACCACCCTGAGCATCTGGGAGCAGCGTCCCGGGGCGATGGCGAAACGCTCGGGAGCGGTGGCCAAGCGCCTTGGCCTCGGTTTTGTCCTCCCCATCTCGCTCTGTCTGGTGTTGGCGTGGTTGAATAGAGTCTCCACTGGGCAGAATGTGCTCCTTTTGTTCAGATCTTTATGGCTTGTTAATTGGATCAATGTGGGCACAATTAGCTAATTAGAAGTGCATTGGATAAGCGTATTGGGAAGTGTGAGGAAGCTGGGGGTTTTTTTGAGTTTTGCGTCACAGGTGGTGGTGCTCTTGTTGTGCTTTGGGTTTACAGGCTGGAGGGGAGCAAGAAAATCTATTGGTCAGTACAGTGCCCATTTTTCTACCAAATTTTGGTGCCTGTCTCATCTAACATATTTGCCTTTTTGTACTCTGTTTTCCCTGCTTTCACAAGACATGGGAGGCTTGAGTTCACCAGGTTTCTCTAAAAACAAAGTGGCTTTTTTTTCCTTTTTTTTAACCGCTGATAAAATTAGCTAACTGGTGTTGTTTGGCTTTTAAAAGTGTGAGTTAATTTATACTTGCTCGGTTTGCATTGTTAAAAGAAATGGCTTAAATCAGGGGTTGTCTGTTGACGTGCTTCTCGGCGCGGGCTCCGCTTTATTCCAGAGGATGCTTTATTGCAGGTTTGTTTCTTTACACCCCCAGATTTCACTGAGGCGTGTCTAACAACGTAACTTTTGCTTCTGGGGAGATAGACAGGCCCAGGCGCCGGGGCCGTGGGTGCCAGCGCCGGCTGCAGCCTCGGCGTCGCTGCCAGAGGAGGAGGAGGAGGAGGAGGAGGAAGGGTCTCGAGGAGTGGGTGCAGTGGGGAGGGCAGTGCTCCTTTGCATTCAGGAGAGTCCCTTTGCCCATCTAGAAACGTTACAGCAGACACTAGTGAAAGCTGGATTTTATGGAAACTGATGGCTTTGTCTTTCCGTCCTCCTTTCATTCATTAGAAAGAGGATAATGGAATTTTTAAGCCATAGAGTTTGTATTTCTGGTGGTCTGAAAGTAGATTGATAGGGAAGCTATATAAATACCTTTTATATCTTTCTGATATTAGAAGAAAATAGTGCTGCTGGAAATAGATAGATTTTAAAGGAGAGCACACCCACTGTTGGAAGAAGTGCTCTGTGTGTAAGGCATCCTTTATATACCAATTGCAAGGACTTGTGTGGGAACATCAGTGAGTATCTTTATAATGCATGTAAGTGCCAAGGACGTGGTTTTCATGAAGACTTACATGGGATACTAAAAAAAAATTGGATGTTTATTAAACAATTAATTCCCTTTTTGCTGCGTGTAGAACCGAACAGGATGGGTTTATGGCTTTTCAATAAATTTTTTATCTATGCTTTTCTTATGGAGTATATAAAGTAAAATCCCATGCAGCAAGATGGATCTTCTTTCACTGAATAGAGGCACGTGCTGCGTGCTAATGGCAGGAAGCAGATTCGGTTCAGTTTGAAATGCAATGGAAATACAGGAATCTGTTCTGAAGTAAGAATTTTCTCTGTGTATAGTATTGGACAGACCTGGAAATCCGTGTGTCTGAGTCCTGTAATTGTGGCCTGGAGGCAGTTGGGATCTACAGACAAGGTGATACACATGCTTTTATTAGTAAAGTTCCAGATTAATTAGGAAGGCATAAACATGCCATGGTATTGTTTGAGATTGTCTTAGTTAAGAAGACTAAATCCTCAGTGCTGGAATCAATACCTGTGCTATTAAGCTTGCCTTATACTTTGCTTGCATATCTGTTGAATTCTCTGAAATATCAAAATATGAAATAAGTATATTTAGGAATACAAATAAGAGGGCTACAGACTTTGCTTTGTCCTGCCTCTCTTTGGTACATGGAGGCTTTATGCCATCCATTTGCTGCAGTGATTGAATTACATGTTTATCCATAAGTAGAGCAGGAGACTACAGGCAGGAGAATGCCTCCTGATGCACTTAAGGGTTTTGTTGCAGTCTCATCAGGCACCCTGGTGCCTGCCTGGATTTCATGTGACACAGAAACTCCTCTTGGTGAGATATTTTGCAGTGGTTTCCTTTCTGAAAGGATATTTATCTACAGGCAGGGACTTCAGGGTGGGGAGTGAGCAGAAGGGGAAGAGTTGCAGTGCTCTGCTATCACATGTATGTTTGAAAGCTCACAGAAAGGGAAATTTTAGTGGGCTTGCAAAAGAAAGCACAGGCACAAACAGGGGTTTAGTAAATTTTTTTGATTGCAAAAGTTAAGACTAGAAAAATCATGGATCTGGTGGGAGCATGAGTTTGCTGGACTTGGAGTTAAATCCATGTGCGTTCTTGTACCCATCTGGTTCAGGACAACAAATCTAAGGAGACTTTTGGAAGCAGTTCCTAGCTCAGTCTCAGGTCAGGTGGGGCTGTGGGAAGGACTCACAAGGGAGGAATCAGCCCTTCCACCTCCCCTCACGTAAGTCACAGCCTGGGCTGGCCAGGGAAGGTTTTTGACTCGTGGACTTCCCCTCCTTCCTGCATGTCCTGTGCTAACCTTATGTTAGCTCTGATCTGATACAAGCAAGAGCTATTTATTTAGATTTAACCAACAATAAAAAGCACATAGTAAAATCTGTAAGTGTCCTAAAAGTTAAGCACAGCCGGATCATAACGACTGCCCAGCAGCCATAAATAATCATATACAGGTAACATTAACTTTTAGGGTGTGCTGTAAAGCTGTTTTCAACCCCTTTCTCTTGGGCTTTTGAGAAGGAGTGGGCTGCAGGAGGCAGGTTGGTTATGTGGGAGTTACTATCATCACTGTCATCTCTGGCACATGTCACTGGGATAGTTCAGGCTGTGTTTAGGGGGTTCCTGATCCCACAGGTCAGGTTGCCAGGCTGCTCCAGACCTGCGAGACAGGAGGCACCTGTGTTAGAATCAGCAGGCGAGCAGCAGATCTGCTCTGTATCTTGGGTAAAAACACATTCTGGTTATAAACAAGGGGTTTAAAATAGCAGGAGCAGTAGTCATTGGCTGCCTGGCGTGCCCACGCGTCGCCGTGCCGCCAGCCCAGGCTGGGGTTCTGCACAGGCTGCAGGGACACAGCTCTGGTGACACCGGTGACACTGCCCACTGTGGGGCTGCTGTCCTTGGGGCCCAGTGACAGCAAAGTTTCTCCTTTGTGACTGAAAAGCAAACAGCAGGTAGACAGCCAGAGTCACTCGGGACACCCAAAAAGCAAAAACACATTCAAAAGCAGGAGGCACCCTCCCTCCTGGGCCAGGGAACACTGGTGCTGCACTTGGTTTCTGCATGCTCTGTGTGTATGGCTTCCCTGAGAATGAAACAATTCCAGCTATAAATAATGGGTTAATGCTTTCATTCATTTGGGCTTTAAATGTATATTACATCTATGCTTTTGTCCCACATTTCGCCCAGTTTCTGTAAGTAGCAGCAGCAGCAGCAGCTCTGGGGTTTGGTGCACAGCAATCTGTTAAGGAGATAAATAATCTGCTTTGGCATGACACTCCTACTCTCCTCTTTAATTTGTCTTACACAAGGAAAATTATAATTAAATCATTCAGGGTAAACCCTTGAGTGTAGAGAAGGAAAAAACACACTTTGGTAAAGATTGCCAATAGAGACCAACTTCCCTGTTGTGCCGTGCAGAGACATTTATCAATATTCAGCACTATTAAAGAGGGAACATTTTGTGTGATTTGTGAGGCGGATGCCAAAGCTCAAATCAAGGCTTGTTAAGATCCTTTCCCCATGCAATCATGGGCATTCAGCATCATTAGAATTCAGCACTGACTGTGTGTTTCATGCTTTGATTTTACTCAGACAATTTAATAATGTTTATTGTGCTGATTATATATATAAATTCACTCAATGCAATAAACATACCTCAGTCATCAGTACCCTAAGGGAAATATTTAGTTATAGATACTTGTATTCATTCAGGATAAGGGAAAGTGAGACCATCAACCAGCATGCAAACCTCTCATCATCTTATCAGCATTTGGGTTTCTTCAGTAACAAGCAGTTTTTCTCTACACAAGTAAATAAATAAATAACAGGAGCCAGTTAAGTACATCTGCTGTGCTTAGAAATGTCATGGACAGTACCCACTTTCCATCTTGTTCCACTGCATCTTACTTGGGAGAAACTTGATTATTTTCTTAAGAAAAGCACCGAAACAAAGCAGGGGGGTGCCCGGTCACTTCAGGTGGCTACTAACTGTAGAACCTGATTAACAGTGGGCATCCTGAAACCTGCATGCTTGGGAGTATTCCCCATGTGGGTGGGTTTGGAAAACCAGAACAGGGCAGAATTCATCGGGGCTTTGCAGTGGGCAGAGATTGCTCCAGTTTGGGCTTGAACTGGGAGGTGTGGGGGTGCAGTGGAGCTGGTGAACACCTTGTGCTGGTCCCATCCCCTGGTACCATCCTGCACTGACTGCAGCAGAGCCAGGATGGTGGAGGCTGTACATAAACAAGTGAGTTAATGAAGGTCCCGACCTGTTAATATAAGAAGTGCATCTGTTGTTTACCAGGAGTAAGGTGAAGAGTTGCAGTTTAAAGCTTCGTGTCCAAAAGACCTTTCTCCATCTGCCAGCAGTCCCATCTCTTCCCCTCATTGCCTTTATACCCTCTCCACATACACTTGAGGCTTGTCCTTCCACATAAGCAAGCAGCCATCTCATAGGAAAAATAGATGGGATAAACAAGGGGATTTTAAAATTGCTTTTTCTTGCCAGCATGGCAGGAGGACAGGGTCTGGAGAAGGCTCTGAAGGGAAGTGAGGAATGGAATGGCAGACCACTGATCTGCTGCTTAGGCCTAATGCCTCATGCTTTACTGTTGTTATCTTCCATGCCAGCTGATCCTCCATCAAAATCCCAAGGCCCTTAGATGAGGGCATTAGGATTCAGCACAATTAAGAATTACAGACTTGGTTCCATTATTAATGCTCGGGATGAAACAGTTCAGCCTGCAGTCCATATGCTCCCAGGGCCCCATCCTCTCTTGGCCAGCCTCTCCACTTAGTCCCTGGCATTCATTCTGCACTGGTGCCAGCATCAGATCTGCTCAGCCATGTCAGCTCCCCTCAGTTGCTCCCTACAGCTGATTTTAGTTCATTATTCTTCACCATCAGCAGAGTTGTGTTGGATTAGGTTGCCTCAGATCCATTCTCCCTTAAGAAATAGGTGTTCCTGGGCCCTTTCCTCCCAGGAGGTATTTAGCTGCTCCACGTACTCAAACCCCATCATGACCTTTGTGCTCTTACCCATGGTCTGAGCAGCTCAGGTGCCTCCATCCTTGCTGTGGAGCCAGGTTGGAGTGGGAGGGTTGAGCCTGGATGGCCCAGCTGGGTGTCTGATAAACAATCCTGCTTTCCACATGGCTGCTGTCCTTCTCATTGCACCTGGAATGGCTGTGGGGCTGCTTGGGCTGTTGGTGATGATGACACTGTGACAGCAGGGCCCCAGCCTGGCCATCTCCATTTACTCTGTGCAGGTACAGCCCTAAGTGTCCCAGTGTCCAATCCCTTGGCACTCACTCCCCTGCCAAAGAAATGCCACCAGTTACTGAAGGCTTCCCTCTGAGTCACTCTTCTGTAATCAGCTTTGAAAAAACACCGGCTGTGACTCAGACCTGGGGCTGTTAATCTTCAGTTTTAAGCCTTATCAGGCACTTTTTATTGTTCGTGCTTTTCAGATGCGGGTGTGGAGCCTCCTGTGCGTCGCCCGCACCCACCGTCTGCCGCGGTGCTAAATCAGTTGTACAATTCCACTTGCTCCTCGCTCTGCCCAGGAGCTCCTTCATCAGCTTCTCAGGGAATTCCTGCACTGAACTAAAAGCAGCTTGTTATACTTGCTTTTCCCTAGGAAAGATGCTAAGTTAACCAGCCTGTGAATGTTTGATGTGGCCCCTGGCTGGAGCAGGGTGCTGGGTTTGATGCTTGGGAAGCTGCCCCAGCATCAGGGAGCTCCTGCACGCCAGCGTTTCACTTCTCTCTGGTCCTGTGTAATAACCATCAGTTGTACAACTCCAAACACTAAGCTAATGTATCAAAAAGCACTTAAAATAGATTGGGTGAGCCTTGGCAGACGCCTAACAGAACTCTTCCAAATTTTAGCATATGTATTGTTTTATTCCTCCATCTGGCCAACAGATCATTGTTTGATATCTGAGTGCTTTGCATATCTCCTCCCTTTTCTTGCAACTGAGATACTTACACGTGCATTTAATACAGCTTAATGCTATTTTTACATACCAGAGAAATAGCTGATGGCTTTCTGTTAATTGCATGCACTTTGCAGTTAAACTTTTACTAAAACATTCCTCTCTAAATACTTAAAGTCCAATGAAAATTTGTCCTCTTCTTTTATTAGAGGTGTTTATGTAGTACTCTTAAAAAGGGACCTGGTTTTCGTTTACTGCACTGTGGATTTCTGTTTCTTTTTATTTCCTTCTATGTGCAAGTTGTCCTTCCTCAGAATTTGGTCAGGTCTGATTGTCCTAAAGAGCTGAGCAGGGAGCTGATAAAGAGCTCTGTTATTTTTTTAACATATATAGCACAAACTGAGAACAGAAACACTCTTGAAAGGGCTGTAGAAGTAGAGGACTTAGGTGACTTTTGTGTGACTATTTTCTGTGCTGTTCAATAAAAATGGAGCAGTTAGTATGACAGCTGTTATATCATGTTATATCGTACTGCTAAGATATTGAGCAGCATTTAAAGTAAAACTCCACCATTAAGCTGTATAAACTTTATCCATTTCACTGTGGTTTAATGGAAAAAAACTGAGTTTCTCAATAAAATGACATCATTTTTCCCAGGTTGTAATGTTCACTTTACAACTGTTTTTCTTTAATTCAATTTGTTTTACTTTACTTTTTCTTGGCATCTTTTTTTTTCTTGCAGTTTGGAGAGGGGGAAATCTCTTTTTGTAGAGCAGCTAGGTACTGCTCAAACCTCTCTTCCCTGCTTTTCCCTTCTCCTTGCTCCCTCAACATCTTGTGCTAATCTGGAGCTCTATTTTTGTCAGGCAGACACGCTTGTATTTTCAAAGTAGCGAGATGCACATTTAAATTTGGTAGTCAGGATTTGTGGTTCTACCTGCTGCACAGTGAGGGTTGGGGAGGGAGCCCAAGGAAAATTCACATTGCATTGCTTGCTGCTGGAGCAATGTTTGTGAAATGCCATGGGGTGTTTTTCTGTATAGCTGGCAGGGGTAAGGTAGGAGGCCTGTAATTTCTTCTGTGTGATCAGGAAAACATATGTATATTGTAAAGTAGATTCTTGTCATTAAAAGGATGGTATAAGCCCAGGCAGGGAAACTGCTAATATGTGTTACAGCTTGTCATTTTGGGCTGCATGAATAAAGAGGAGAGCTATTCCTTTGGGAGATGATCTCGGGAACTGAGCAACAGATCCGCTAGCCAGCAAATTCTTTTTAACTGTAATTTTCCTTTTTGTGTATACTCAAAAATAACATCACGATGGGCCCTTAAATACCATTTCATACACAGAGCACAATTTCCACAGCACAGGTGGTGCTAATATAGGACAGTCCCCTAGGCACTTGTCGCCAGGAGTTGTACAGCTTGTTCAGTGTCTGCATCCATATGGCAATCTGTCCCATTCATAGAAAGACATTGTAGCTGTGCCTGTGGGTGCTGTGGTCAATGTAGTGTAAAAAGTAGATTTTAACTCTCAGCAACCTATGTTCTGCTGTTTGTTTTATTGTAGAATCCAATTTATAACATGGGGGAAGAAAAATCAGCTCAGAGCAAATTCCAGAACAATCTGGCTGGCTGGGGTTTGTGTTTATTCTTGGAGCGCATGGTTAATCAGCAGGTGCACAGCCCTGCGCTCCGCGCGCTCTAATGAACAGTTTACAGGAAGTCTTGCTCGGAAGAAACATTTTCCTTGTTGTTTATACTGTGAATTAACTCAGAAGTTGCAAAGCTGTAAACGATGTTAGCTGGCCATGTATGTCATGCAAGTCTGTTCTGTACTTCTTGTCTTTTTCTGGCTTTCTTTCCCGCTGTTGCGTGGTTTTCCCTGGGATGCTCAGACAGGATGTTGAGCTTCTCTGTGCTCTGAGAGGGGCAAATCATGGCACAGGGGCCCTCCCAAAAAGCAGAGTGAAGCTCTAGTGTTGCCCAGCAGTTCAGATCTAGCTGTATGAATATGATTTGTGGCTGCTCTGGTACCTATCAGTCCAATGCCAAGTGTTGTTCTGTTTTAGTGGGACTATTTGTTATGCCTTTTAGTAAACACAAACAAATAGACTGCCTAGCACCTGCAGCAGCATATGATATTTACACTACCTGTATGATTCAGCACGCTTCCCTGGGGAAGCAGGCTTGTGTCCTCTGCATTTTTAGTGCTTTTTCAAACAGCATTCTTCCAAGGGGAGAGCATGCGGCAGAGAGAATGGAGTGCTCTAGCTGTAGTTCTCCCTTGGAATCATTATTTATCTTAATTATATTTTTATAAACATTTCCCCAAGGGCACTTTGCTGCTGCTGCAGGGGTGTGGACGAGGGCCCCCCCAGCGAGCTGCCAGGCTGTGTGTGATGTGACAGTCACCTTCTGCGCAGGTTTTGTTGTGCCTGTGGGACAGGGGTGAAAAATACTGACGTGAATAATCCCTGTTAATCATATTTGTTGACGTATCACTGGTTTATATAAGAGTGGAAGACTCGCCTCAACTCTAAATGTAACAGAATAGAATTTTGTTGAACAAGTACAGATCTTGTTTCTCAGTGTTTTCTTTTACTATAAATTCGAATGTTACAACAGAATATAAATTACAGTAAAATAAGGTTGGCAAACAGGATCTTTTTACAAAGTATGTATGTTCGTTGGTAATTTTACACCTCCATCTCAGTGAAGTCCAAGGTCTAATCCTGTGTTTTTATACTTGTGTGTGTTCTTAAAAGGGTTGCTGAATTGGGGCCAAAGCTTTGCCACTGCCACCTCCCTCTGCCATGTGAATTGGGTGTGTTAGAGGGATGGGATTGCTGTGCTAAAAGTCAGTGTTAAAAAAAAAACCCCAAACTGAAAAAAAAACCCGCAGAACATCCCCCCAGCCCCTAAAAACCCAAGAAAGTGGTTGGATCACATTTTTTTCCTAATTAAACTAAGATACTGAATCAATCCGTTTTAATCTGAATAAATTAGGAGACTGTTCAGAGAGGAATAAAATGAGATTTAGCAGGGATAAGTAGAAAGTAGCCCAGCTAGGAAATCAAAATTCCAAACTGCGGGTTTGACATGACACGTCAGCTGCTCAGCATCGGCTGTGTGGGAAATGGCTGAGGCATAATCGGGGTTGAGAAATTAAGGTGGGACACTCTGTGCCATGTCTTAGTCAAAAAGGTAAATGCAGTCATGGGAGGCATAAACATGCATGTTGCATCCGAGTCCTTTTTTTTTTTTCCTGTTCTACTTTATGCAGAACCAGTTAAACCACATTGAGTGTGATGTACAATTGGCCACTCTCTTGCAGAAAGGATAAAGGGAAGCTGGAGCAAATATAGAGGAGAGCAGCTAGGATGATAAAGGAGTTGGAGGGAATAGGCTATGAAGACAGATTAAAGGGAATTAAAGATCTACACCCTGGAAAAATAGAGGCTCTAGGAGGATATGATTATGGTATGTAAGTACATGAAGTGATGCTACAAAGAAGAAGAAGGAAAAAATTGTTCTCATTAGTTAGCAGTGCTGGAATTTAAAATCCAGCGTTTCAAATCGTGTGTGTCTGGGTATATTTGATGTACTTTTCACCACAGTACCTAGGCACAAGGTTGAAATAAAAAAATAAGAGTTTTAAATCATAGAGAAACTCGTTAATTCAAATGCAGGAGTGGAATTTGTACCGGAGATAAGTGATGGATTTTTTGCAATGGGCATTTCTTTTAAATGCTCTAGAAATACATTTAATTTCTCCAAGGAAGGGATGTAGGGCAGTGACTGTCCAGGCCCTGTGGCAGTTTCCCTGCAGGACTAGAAGAGGGGCTGCCATTAGAAGGAGAATGTGTTAGAGTGCTGGAGGGTCATAACGTTGATTAATAATCCAAACCATCAGTGGATAGATCAAAACCAGAAGATGATGCTTATAATTATCCAGTCTGGTTCTGCTCTTTGCAGTGAGAGTGGGGGTAGAAGGGAAGGGGAATGTCAGCCAGATTTTGTCTTAGTCTTGCTGCCGATTCTCCAGTGTTCTTGCAGAACAGGAATTTAGGGAATAGTGCCACAAGAGGGATAAATGGGGAGCAGTGATTTGGGATGCAGAGGTGGCCTCATGTTACAACATCACTACTGTTTCCCTTCCTATGCTACAGGAGTACACAAGTTAGTGCACACCAATTAGAAGAGAGGATTTCAGCCTGTGAGCTGCAGTTTTAACTTGATTTGTCTTAAATTGGTGTAGTCATTTAAAATGTAATATAAACTCTTGTTACTTCCAATAGGGCTTGATGTAAAACATGAGCTGCTTCTAGTCCTAGGTCTGGACATGGACTAAAGTAGTGAGGGAGAGGAGAAGTGCTCCTCTAAGAAGCATCCAAAAATTTGCAAGCCAGTTGTAGAAAGAGCTGTCACTGACCACTCCCATCAAATTCCAGCTCTCCTGCAGGCTCATGACCTTCTGTTAAGCTTTATCCAGTGATGGGGAGGCATCACCCTGTTTAGATCACATATCTGCTTCCTGGGCCGTTCCTGAGGCTTGGACAGGAGCATGAGTATCTAGAAGTTGTTTTTTTGGTTTTTTCCATTATTGGTTTGTGGTATTTTTAGTTCACAGTTTAGAGAGGAAAGAGGTGCTGTGCCACCTTACTAAGAATTGAAGGGATTTTCACCGGTGGAACTTCACTGCAAAACACATTTTTGCATCTGTGTTTGGTTGATTCTCTCATGAAGGCAGGAACTTGCACTTGAGCACAGTTTGTACAATGATTTAATCATTACTTCTTCCGTTTCATTTTAAAATCAGTTACAGTGAGTGTTTCTGACTCAGAAAATTGTGACTTTTTCGGCAGCCTTACTCTTTCAGTGCCTTCTGATGAGCTTTAGAGCTCACCAGGCAGTCACAACTCTGGGAGAGCCATGTTGCTTCCCAGGTGTGTGTCTCCTTCTCCTGTGCAGGACCAAAATTGTGGCATTCTGCCTCAATGGCTGTGCCATTTAAATCAGAGAGAGGGGGAATGTGGTGTGAGACAGAGCCCCACGCTCCTGCCTGGGCTGTGCACAGGTATCAGTTTCATGGCAGCTGGCAAAGATGAGGTCACTTCCCAATGACCCTGAGGAATAAAGTAAAATTAAAAAGGCAGTTCTGCACTTTCTGAGGGTGCTGTACTCCAGCTCCTTGCAGGAGGAAAGCAGGAGATGTGGTATTGATTTTTCAGTGTGCAGGTGGCTCAGGCATGTTCTGAGCTCTGTTAGAACATGAGCAGATGCTTCATAAATGCAATAGAAAGTCAAGGATGCTTCTCTACATCACTGACTTCCCCCAGTGTTTTGGCAAAGATCATTGGCCCAAACAGATGTGGAAGAAAGAGACTGGAATTATGAAGTATGTCAGCATCATGAATATTTAAAATATGGTCCACTGTGGGGCAGAAGCACAGACACACTGAGGCTTCTGCTTAGCTGGATTTTATATCTACCTATGACTTCTTAGCCAGTGGGTATACAAGCACAGAACCCAGTTTCTCGTGGTTAATAAGTGGGGGGTTGAATGAAACCATTTAAAGAACACAGGGAGCTTTCATGCTGGGGTTTTGGTCACTGCTTTCCCCAATACCTAGCATAACCCATCTCACTTTGGGGTGTCATATTTACTCCCCATCAGCACTTAGCTATCTCTGGTGTCTCTGTCTCCTGTGCTGTTGTGTCCCAGAGTGTGGTTCTTCCAGGGTGCTGTAGCACAGCAGGTGTGTTCCAAAAGGTGAGTGGCTGGCAGGAGTGGGCCGTGCAAGTACAGCCATCCCTGTAGGAATGGGAGGTGAAGTTGCTACCAGACCCTCTGGAGATCATTGGGGTTATGGGGCAGTGTGGGGGGAAGAAGGAAGAGGTTAATTTCCTCTCCTCTATCCAGCAAGCCCAGACGAGTTGTGGGAGTGCCTGACCCTTTTCCCTTCCCCTCTGTACTGGAAACAGAGCTGGAAGCAGCAGAAAATAAGTGGACACTTACACAGTTTTCAGTCTCATATATAGATTTTGTTATTCTCTTTTATGTCATTAATAAGTGACTTATGCAAGACATTTCACGTGCCAGAGTGTTCTTTGCTGTAGTTCAATGTAATAATGCATCACTATTGCATTATTTGGATGTAATTCTATTGTATTAACTACTTTTTATGCAAGTACCTTACAAAGAGAAAGAAACCCCATGTTGTCTTGAATTTACGTCATTTATTCCTTCAGTACTTTGAAAATTATGTCTTGTTATAAAATAATTTCCACTAACTGCTATTGCATCACCAGTACCCAACCATGAATATGCATTCCTGGGAAGGAGAGAGTGACAGAAACAAACACCTACTCTAATGTGTCATTAGAAATCAAACAGACCTAAAACTTGCTTCTGCTTGCCAATGCTCAGATCTTCTAAAAGTCTGTCTCCGGCAGCGAGACCTAGGATGCATCCAGATTACAGAAGCTGTGCTTGCGTGCAGGCGAAATATCAGTGAACAATTTCAGATTATGGGTTTGGATCGTGCTCACAAAGCTGTTTATTTATGTACAGGATTAAAATCTTCTTTTTCCACCTCTATTTGCCCAGAGAAAGTGAGTGCTTAGATCAGTTCAACAGAGTTCTCCATTCATTTCCACTGGCTGTATCCTTCGTGCGTTACATCCACCTCTGTATAAACCCGCTCTTTGTTTTGTTTTGAGGTGCTTCTTCAGGCTCTATCAGGGAAGAAGTGGCAATCTATAATATCTTCAAAAGTGGGATGGATAAAATAGCAGTAATCTGATACTGACACATAAAGGTCACCGAAAGGCATGGCTGAAACCCCCCCTGAGCAGGATGGGAGTTGCTGCCTTCGGAATGGCACAGTGCCTGCAGAGAGGGCTGGCGTTTGTCTTTCAGGACTGAGGGGTTTCTTCTCTCTGAAATGTCTTATTTTTGGTAAGTTGAGGTAGTTCCTCTTCTTGGTTGAATGGCAGTGGAAGCTCTGCGTAGGTGTTAAGCGTGTTACCCGTAGCATCGTGTTAGCAAAGTGACCTTTTAAGTTCCCATTTACAGTCAGCACCAGCCTTTATGGTTATTGACAGCACGAGCCTTTGACATCCTGAGCATCATTTAGAGTTTGATATTGTCTTGGTCATTCCATCATTTTCTTTGGACACAATAGCAGGGTGTCACGTCCTGCATAGTTTGTCTTGTCTTGTGCAAGTTCCCTGGAAAGAAAAGAGATTTGCACTTGGATTTAAAAAATAAATACAAATCTCGGTAGGGCTCTTTCCGTTGACTTGGCCATGGCCTTTAGGCTCTTACAGAGAAACTTTAAAAATCCCTGCTGGGGGTTTAAGCCATGTGACTCCTGTTGATATTATAATGAGATTTACAGTGCTTAAACCCCATGGGGGACTGACTCCTTACTTGGCCATCACAAGTCCCACTGTGTAGGTAACATGCACTGGGCAGATTCATACACTGCTTTACTGCTTTTTTCTTTTCTTTTCTTTTTCTTGTTCTTCCAAACACACTGAAATCATAACTCTCATATGTAGTCTTTATGGACTTTAATGGAGTGTTAACATGAAAGCCTCCTGTCTCCCCCTTTGCTGTATCCAGGTATAGAAACAGATGATAAACCCCATTATTTTTTGAATTTTCAGATGTATATAGAGGATATTTGACCATATGCCTCTTTGGCTTGGGTGCAGGGTGTTCTTCAGCCATTCTGCCTCTTCCTTAGCTGAGGAAATGTGTGGTTTAGCATTTTTTAAATTTCCTTGCAAATAATGCATCGGTTCCTTAGTTCTTTTAAAAACTTTACAGAGATTCTCCTCACTTGAACATTTTTTAAAAGACTAAACCAGTTAAACCAGTCTAGTATTTGTATATAGAAAAGGCCTTTGTAAGGCTCTTCACCTACTGTTGTCTTTTTTAGGAAATTACCTTGCATATAGATATAATTATGCTTGAAGGACTATTTGTAAACAGACAAAAAAATTATATTAATGAAATAATTATTTAGATTCATGTAAAACTCATAATACCTTTTCTAGTCAGTACTTTTAAAATGATTTTTTCAATGTAAAATAATTTTTAAAATCACCTTCAGTAATCTTCAGATTCTCATTGAGCTTAAAGTCAAAAGTGGCATAATCTGGGCAGGAATTTCTCTTCCAACTCGTTTGTGTTTGGAATGACATCTCAGGAGTGTATTTACAGGGATCTGGCTACGTAGGCATCTGAAATAATACAGGAGCACAATTTTGTCAGAGTGCACAGACAGATAATATTACAGAAGAAGAATAAGCAGCATTTCCAGGTGTGTGTAAAAGTAAAATGACAAAAAGTAGGCATTTATCCGTAACGTTACCTGTAATCCAGGATGAAGTAAGTCATAAAAGCCACACCTAGATGCTGGTATGTGTTCATATCCTTTGTGTATGTTTGAAGTCCATAATACAGCACAGGAATACTGTAGCAAAAAGATTTGCCATGAAAAATACATACATGTGTGAGCATAAAATAGAGATTTCAATATTGTTTTGACATTTTGATTTTAAAGTCATCTAAGGTTATGGAGATTGTTGCAAAAAATAATTCCTTTCCTTAGGAAGTTTCCATGCAGAAGTCGAATAAAGAAGATATTTTAGAATATGGTTCATCAGTGAGTGCAACAGATACATTTCCCTGAGCACCACATGGCCTGGATCAAAGAGTCTCATGACTTGGATCAGTGCAGCCAAATCATTACGTATTGATTGGAATCCCGCTGAAGGATTAACCCCTTAGTGCTCATATGAATTTTTTGCTTTAACCCTGGGTTCAGTAGTTGGGAGGCTCTGTGACGTTCCTGCCCAATCTTAGGCAAGGTTAATAGCCCCCACTAACCCCTCGTGCTGAGGAATCCTTCGATTGCATGCCCCCTCTCCTTTATGGTGAATTTTGCGTTTGAAAATACATCTCAAATCTTCTTACTTGGGGATGTAAGGGGGTTGTATTTGTGCAGTGAAACAGCCTGTAAGAAGAAGAATAAAAAACAACCAGAAAAAACCCCAACCCAGTAAATAAATAACATGGTGGGAAAGCCAAGGCTGCAAATTTGATGCTTTTCCTTTCTGTAGCCATGAGGAAAGCCTCAGGTCTGGCTGTGTTGTGGTGTAATGGGACACTGCTGTATGGAGATGACTTCTCGATGAAGTTGAGTTGTAAATATGCAATGTTCATAAATTTTTTAGCAAAATATCAAGCAGGATATTAAGCAGGTCTGTCAAATGATTTCTCCCCCGTCCGTGTTAATTTAAATTCTTTACAAACCTCTTAATTAATGAATGAAATGTAGGAGGATAGCTAAGCAAGAATGACACATGTTTCACACTGCAAATGGTATTTAATTCTGTTTTGAAAAACCATGGGCAAGAATCAGGCGGGTACCGTGAGATGTTGGGGATGCTTCAGGATCTGGCGGTCGCTGTTCTTTAGGAGTCTTTGTGAGGATGAATTGTTAGAGTACCTTCAGTTTACAGCACTTGTTCTCTGTTCTCTCTCTCCCCTGCAGTTTACCCCACGAGGAGCACTCACACAGCCACCCGCTGTACGGACACGGCGTATGCAAATGGCCGGGCTGTGAAGCAGTATGTGAAGACTTCCAGTCCTTCCTAAAGTAAGGATGGTTTTTTTGGCGCTTGCATTGTACAGAAAGCATGCCCTGAAATTCTGTGTGCTGTCACTCACCCTGGGCCTGATGCAAAGCCCATTGAAGTCAACAGAGAGCTCCCTTTCACTTCAGTGGCTTTTGGATCAGGCTCAAGAACGTTTTAACAGGGGATAGTAAATTAGCCCCATGGGGAAATTATGGTCTTGTTCAGTGTATTGCTATGAAATAGCTTTTGCAGTTCCGCAGCTTTTTTTTTTTCTTTATTTTATTTAAATAATTTTTAAGTTGCAGTATCGATCATGTAAATAATAAAACCTTGTTTTAACCTTGATTTCACTTTAATTTAGAAATCTAGTCTTAAATTAACTCCATAATTGAACAGAGAATTGCAGAACATCACGTGAAATTTAATTTATGTCAAATAAGTAACTAATGAACAAAGTCTACACTACTAAAAATAAACTATAATTATATTAATTGGGCCCCTGCAGTTTGCTGCAGACCTTTTCCTTGCTGCCAAAGAACACAATTTTACACGTTGCATAAGCAGTGCATTATGGACTAGTGTGTGGTAGTGCATGCATCCCGATGCAGGGAAGGACCTCAGAGCCCTAATAGCTTACACATGGCTGCTCTACAACTAAACCATCAACCTCACCCCTGTTCCCATCACAAAAGAGTTCTTTGTCTGGGTAGGACACCAGGTACACACATGCTGTGGGTGCATCCAGGTTGCTGAAGGTTCATCCCTGATCTTTGCTCAAGTTCTGTGGCTGGTCAGTTGTAAGATCACTAAAGACCAGCCACTCAAGAAATGTTTGTGATTTAAATGCACAAAGGGACAAGTTTTTCTCCCATTTAGAATAGTCATCTCGTGAAGTTAGTCCACATAAATACATGAGGTTCTTCAGGATGAATAAGTAGACTTACTCCCAAAAGGTTCAGCTGTACCTGCTGTTTCTGGGGCGGTTCCCTGGATTTTTATGTGAGGGAGGGAAGGGCAAGAGCAAGCAGAGGATGTTTGTTGAGTGATGTTAGATGATACAGATAGGGTTTTGCTCTCAGAACAGAATGGACCAGTTGTGGTTCCACTGGCAAAACCCTCCTGAGTTCGTAGGAGCGGCGCTGGTCCTACTGTAAACATATATTACAAGTGAGGAATGGTACAGTAATGAGAAGGTTCTCATTACAAGAGGATTACAAAATAAGAAGGTGCTAGTCATAAATTTCCATGAAGGGTGGCCTCATTCCTTGTAATTCATCCTGTTGTTCACTTAAGTGAAATAAATGCTAATCTCGCCATACTTGCCAGCTCATTCATATTCATATGCCATACTATAGCATTTAGACCTTTAAAACAATTCTCAATTTACTGCTGTAAGTGCAAGGGAAAGGTGCTGTGGTAGCCTTAGATAGCAGAATAAAGTGTGTGGTCACATATGGTCAGATTGTGCCACCTTTGCTTCCTGTGCTAGTCCTGTGTTCCAGGTGAGAGCAGCTGCTTTCAAGAAGATTCCGTAGGAATCTTGAGTGGTCTGCTTGAGGTGGCCATGCATAGAAAACACAGCTCTTAATCGCAAGCATAGGTAGAGGCAGGGCTGGTTTTTTATATGGTATTTTGGAGGTGTTTCAGTACCCAGACCCAGACCACCAGTTCACCTGGAGGACATAATGTGCAGCAGTCAGTAATTAGGAATAACCTGCAAACTGTCACCAGCCCAGGTTGGACTTGAAGCTGCTCCATCAATTCTAGTTTTTTCACTATCAGTCTAGCTTTTGTCTCCATTGAAAGCTTTCAACAGAAATATTTTGTGTGAACTTCCTAAACTTAATCACCTAAATTTTCTCATCCAAATGCTGCAGTGTCCAAAGTCTTACTGTTCAGAGTGATATTTAACCCAGAACAAATGCAGAAATGGATGTCCCTGAGCATTGTATTGACACTGTTAAGAAGTGAGCGTTGCTTCATAAAATACTGTAGCCTTCCATGTCTCCTGTGGAGCATCTGTCCTTAAAATTATGTTGCCATTTATCAGAATTCATTACTCAATGAAAAGATAATGGGTAGATGGTTGAAGTTTCTTTCTGATACTTGTGTAATCTCTGACACTCTTTTGATGGCCCCCTCAAGGGAAAAGCTCTTGTTTACCAAGTGAAATGCAGCCTGTATATCGAGTATTGCTTAATTTCACTTACCTTGTGAAAAGGCAAAGAAAAGTTGTATGTGGAATGAAGGCCCTGTATGCCAATAAAATGATTCTTCAGTTAAGGGAGAAAAAAGGACTCGCAGGTCTAAAACATGGTTCATTTCTTTTCCTCCTGAGGAAGAAATATCATAACTGTTGATAAATCAAAACCAGAGATTTGACACTCTTCTGTGATCATTCTGTAGTGTTTGTTCCCAAGGTGAGGTACACCACAGGGCCCTTGATTTCAAAGATAAATACTGTACAAATAACGATCCTAGTTGTCTTTCACTCACAGCCAACAGGAGGATGCTTATCAGAACCAGCAGATACACGGGCTATTGTACGCATTTATTTCCCTGTTTCTTTTTGAAATAAGTTGCCGTTTTAGCAAGTCCTTGTGTCGTGTTTCTGTTTCGAATCCATCAGCCATTGGTTATCATGTGATGCGGTATCAGTTAGAGCTAACTGATAGCAGCAGGGGCTGCTGCTCTGCCTAATGAAACAGCAGCACCCTGCATGCTCCAGAACGCTCCCTCAGCCTAAAAACAAAAATAAGTCCAGTCTCAGGGCGGTGACCCTGTGGCCTCTGCCAGGCTGCAGGGAGCAAGGTGAGGGCTGGAGGGTGCGCACGTGTCTGGCCTGGTAACCAGGGCCCTCTCGCAGGCGGGAAAGGAGCAATTAGTAGCACAGAGCGACTTTCCTGCAAAATTGACTGTATCCTTGATTTCATTTGCATGTGTTTAAAGACCGTGGAAGATAGGAATATACACCCCTTATGCAGCAAGTTGTTCAGGAAATCCCGGCTGGAGGGAGGGTGGTTTATTCAGCAGGGTAGCCAGGGCAAAAAATTCAGAAGACTGAATAGGGTTTTATTATTCCTCACCCCTCCCTTTTTTTTTTCCCCCTGTAATTTGACTGTGGGTTAGACGTGTTTAATCCTGGCTGTAGCATTTTTAAATCAAATATATTCTTTAAAAGAAAGGACATAGACCTTAGGAGAGATGTGGCAGTCCCGTGTTGCAGTGATGCTGGTAATCTGCTTCATGTGCATTTAACTTCGGTGAAACGAAGGGGAGTTTATGTGAAAGAAACTACTAAGTGCACTCTGTAATGTTTTCACAAGTGTTTTTATCATGGTAACATCTTGTTTACTTTAGTTGCCTGCCTAAAACTACTTGGAACATGTTAAGAAAACATTTCGAGAAAGCTTCTACAAAGAGGCTTTTGTTTAGCAGCAACTGTGAGACTGCTCGGCTCACAAAGGTGTTAACTTTCAACCCCTTAAGCACTTCCACATGAAATTCCAGCAACTATGTTTGTGGTTTTGGAAAAACAAAGTGTATATTAAAGAAACCAGGTATATGCTAATACATGTTGAAGTAGGCCGGAAATCATAAATTGTTTCAAAGGCATTAATTGCGCTCGTTTTGCATGGCAGAGCGTTCTGCACTGAAATCATCCGCACGGCGCGGACTGTTTAATCGCACAGGCAGCGAGGGCAGGGAAAGGCCGGGCTCTGGGTGGGTGTTTCGGGTTTCTGTAGGGCCGGCGGGACCCCCTCGGCGAGGGGGAAGCTGCGGCATCGCGGCCCCGTCCCGTGCGGGGGGACCCGGCCGCGCCCGCCGGCAGCCGCCGGTGCCGAGGCCGGCAGGCCCGGGGACGGGCCCGGTCCGGTGCCGGCTCCCGCTGCTTCCACAGCCCCCGAACCACCCCCGGCCAGGGCTGGGGCTCGGGACCCCCGCGGCGGCGGAGGCCGGGGTGGCCCAAATCCCACAGTGCCCTCTAGTGCTCCCGGGAATGCTGCTGGGAGCGGGAGAGGCACCGGGAGCATCCCCGGGAGCAGCGGCAGCCCCGACACGGCCCCGCTCCCGCGCCTCCCGGGCAGGCGAGCAGCAGGACTGCTACAAATAACGCCCTGAATTCCTGTTTCATTATTTTTAATTGATTTTTTAAAAAATATTTTAATTTTTATTTTTTATTCTATTATTTTAATTGTTATTTTTCTTATTATTTTAATTCTTATTATGCATTTTATCGTGTATGTATTAACAGTCATTAACAAATGTCATTAGGTCATTATTTATTCTAATATTTTCATTTCCTTCAATATTGTAACTTTATTTCTATTTTATTTTCATGCATGCTTTGCACACACACACACATATATATATATATTAAATACTTCTGCTGATGAGATATATGTAGCAAGGTCCATCGCCTTGCATTATCCCCTTTTTTCCTCTCTTAAAGGTGCACTTAGTTTATGTTTCCCATTATAATTTCCGGTGTGTAATCAGAAAGCATTCCTTAAAAGACAGGGATCATCTTTGTTTCATACTTTTATTGACACTGTCTACCATATTACTGCGATGTCTAAATGGTAAAATTTATTATTAGCAATAGTGTCACAAAAGTCTGAGACAGCGATTTTCCTTTCAATAAAAGTAGTTAAAAACCTTTTAGAAAATCCATAATTTTGATTGCTGGTACTTCATAAATGTATAACTGGTACTTTTTAGCTGTCTCTTTAGGGAAAAATGAGTTTTATCACCTGCAGTACCTGGGTTAATGAAATTGTGTGTTGGAATTTAGCCAGAATGAAAGATGAGATCATTTGGTGGCACTAATATTGGCAACAGGTCTCATAAAAAGGTTCGACTCTTTTTAGAGAATTATCATTAGGGCTTTTTCTTTTTTTGAGCATGAGGGAGAGATTCGAGTTATTTGTCATTTTTGAAGTTTCTGTGGTTCGAAGATTTTTGTCTGCTGTAATATCCCAAACCCAGTGACCTAAAAGCCTTCGCCAAGGCCAAGAGAAACACAACAGTGTCCATCAGTGCCTAGTAAAGGAATTTACTTGCTTCAGATTTCAGCTCCAGTTCCTGTTTCAGCCCTTTAAAAATCACGACTCTCAGCTCAAATTTGAAATAACGCTGCTTCTTTCTCATGGTCCTCTGTGTTTGATTGTTTGTGGATATTAGCTGTCCAGGAAATCCCATACTTAGAGATATAAATCCAAAATGATCTTGTTTTTCCGCAGCCAGCCCAGGATGTATTAGACAGCTATGATGATTTGTTAATTTTTGTGACCTGTATTTATTTTATGTGTGCTGTGTGCTTTTAAAGGAGGGAATCAGCTGTCGAAATAGGCTACTTTTGTCAAAAGGGAGGCTCTTGACTCCTGCCTTTTAAGCCTTTGCTTTCTTTACTTTTGGAGGATTCTGTGTGTGCACCTCCATATGGTGGTAAACAAGGGCTGCATTGTGCCCTGACATATAAGCTTAAACCCAACCCTGTTATTGAAGAATCTTTTGAGATGTGTGA
>NC_135275.1:19047500-19130000 GCF_051311805.1 Agelaius phoeniceus | reverse complement strand
GTTAAGTCATTTATAGCTTCAAATAGTTGGAGAGAAAAATCAGCAAAACCACACTTAAACTTCTTGTTGTTACTTTTCAAGATAAGCATTTTTAAAAAAATGCTTTTTATCTTCTTATCTTACAAATTACCCTTTTTCTTTCATAGATATTTCCTAAATTTTACTTTCAGGAACACGCTGGTCATGACACTGTTTCACTATTAACTGAAGCAATATAAACTATTTTAATACAAGTTTTATAAAAATCAAACTACCAGTCATAAAATATCAGAGTCTTGCAGAAAATGTTATGAGAAATGGTCTGTTATTTTAACAAGTTTCTTGGGAATTAGGAAAAGAAAAATAAAAATCTACAGTCTTCCTGGTAAACTGAGATATGAGATAATCTTTCACCAAGGTGCAGTAATATTGAGGCTGAAGGTAAATCTAGATTCTTCAGTTACAGTCAGCTTGGAAAGCATTAATCCTTCTCTCCCACAGTCACTGGAAATGGAACTACAGGAGGATGCCCTGTGTTGGACAGGACAGAGAGACACCTCTCCCTAAGCCCATGCCAATATTTTTGAAAGGTTTATCAGCAGTGCATTCTGCTAATTGCTCTAAATGAGTTATAGTTACAGCTTCACACCCATTTAGTGCTGCCAATGCTCAGAGTCATTGCAAGGGAAGGCAGCATAAGGTCCACAGGACAAGACCATAATTTCAAAGTGGTGTGAGGCCGGAAAGTTCTGGATTTACCAATCATATGAGCAGGGTAGGTAGGTTGAACTGGAGGCCTAGTTTAGGCAGGAGTGTTGATAACAAAGCGAGGCCATCTCTGCATTGGCCTGCAAGGACAGGTGCAGGAGGAGCAGGGTGGTCCAGCTCCTGAAATTTACCTGAAGCTTCCCTCTTCTTCCTCTCCTTTCATCCTGTATCAGCCCTCTGATAGTTCAGAAAAGCCCCTGATGATGTGGAAGGATTTGCCCTCCAGTCCCTAGCTTGCCTGTCTGTGGCCTGGTTTTGCACAGAACCATAACAAGACAAGAGTGTGGTGCCCAGCAGTGGGGTGTTCAGTGATGCGGTCTGAGGGCCACTGAGCTGACCCTCAGGCTGTGGAGCAGTTACCAGCAGAGTGATGAGAGGCCTTCTGCAGACTGAGTTTTGTGAGTTAGATAGAAAAGGGGCCCACAGCCTTTGCCCCTGATCAGCAGCACTGGTGAGCAGCTTTGCCTTACAGTGCACCTGGGAATTACCAGCTTCAGGGTCCAGCACCAGGGCAAGATCTGCATTTCCCACCATTTAATGCATGTACAGCTCCATCAAAACAAATTCATTTCACCTGAGGGATATTCTTCAGGTTTTGAGTGTGATGGACCCAAATGCTATCGTTTTGTTGTTGTTGCTTATGCTGTTATTTTACTCATTATAGTTTTATCAGTGTCAGAGATAAGTGTAATATCTTTTAAAGTAATTTTTAATCAACATTTTGGAAAGAAACAGGTCAAATCTGTTTTGTGTTTGATTGCAAATGCCCCTTAGCAGAAGTCTTGAAGTTTAGTCTTAGCATTTCCATCACAAACATACTTCAAAAATCACAGGCAAGGTAGAAATCTTCTCACATTTTGCTTTGTTTAAACCATCGTGACAAGATCACTTTTTGCCATTTTAAATAACGAAGATTGTGCTGCTGAGTAAAACACAAACACAGGAACATATCCCTGTCCTTAGCTAGTTGTTAGCTGGAATAGGATATCCATTTTGCTACCTTTGAGGGGGAAAACATTTCAGGATAGCAACAGGGCTGTGATGAATCTGGAGAAGTGTCCCCTAATGGAAGAAAACGAAGGCAGCTGGCCATTTTCAGTGCAGTGAAAACGCTGCTTGGGTCTGTTTTCCTGCAGCATCCATTGACACATGGATTCTAAACCTTTCTAGTGCACAGGCCAACCAAGCACGGAATGGGAGGGGCTGTGTTTTGGCTGCCTCTTGCACTGCCTGTGAGTGGCTTCCTTCTCTTTTGTCCTTGGTCTGTCCAAAATTCTGCTGCTGAAGTGCTCTCCCGTTCCTGTTGAATGCCCCCACTGGGTTTTCATTTTCCCATTCCTGATTCTTGTCTTTATTTTTTTTGTCTGGTTTTCCTCCTGTACAATTTCTTCATCACCTGTATTTCTAATGCCTTTCCAATTGCTCCTTGGTCACTGCCTTGTCTGGAGCCCCTTGTGGCCTCTGCTTTCTGTGCTTCCCTCTCCTGCCTTTCCTACTGGTATAGTTTTAGGATTTAACCTCTCCAGGACAAGCTGTGTGTCTTGGTGTCCACATTTGCAGGGCTTGTACCTTCCTCTGGATGTATTTTTGGTGGAACCATAGCTAGGCACTCACATTGTACATCCAGAGGTGAAGGAAGTCTCACAAAATCAGGCTTATCATGGAGAACTGGATGGCTGTCTGAAAATTCCCACCATGCAGAGTTTTCCAAATGGGTATAGGAAGAAAGAAGGAAGCTTCAGATGGGACTCTGTTGTGTTCCTCAGGCCCATGTATGGAGCAGATTCTCCATGTCAGAACTGTCCTTGCCCAACAACATTATCAGTAGATCTAGAGCATTTTCCTGCCTGTTGACTATTAATTCCCATTTCTGGACCATCTACACTCTAGTCATTGCCACCAGTGAGAATTTGCTTCCACCAGTGGCTGAGCAATCCCCCATGGCCTCTTTTGTTTGACCCCACTGACCAGAGGGGCTACTAGTGACACTCTAGCTTTATATCACTACTGCTTCCTGACCTAAGGGAAAAACAGTTTAAAGAAATTCTTCAGATTTTTTTACTTCTCTTCAGTGCTTTGAAACCGAGAGACCTCTATTTTTCATAATTTAAACTCCTGCCTAACTGGGTGAGTGTTTGAATTCCTAGACTATGACAAAATGCTAGCGTGTGTCTGCCTGAAATGTCGAGAGGATCTTTAATAACCTCCATCCACCAGATTCAGCGTTAAAAGCATTGCTGAGACGATGAGTGGAAACACTACAAACAAGGACCTGGCAGTGGGAGGGAGGTGCCCCTCTCCCCTCTCCCTTTTCCCTCTCCCTCGCTATGGGGGCTGGAGGAAGCACAGCAGGGTGTGCCCTGTGCTGCCCGGTTGCCATCCCCTCCTGCTGCCGCGCCAGGGCTGGCAGGAAGCTCTCAGGTGCCTGCCTTTTATTTATTTTGGCTACGAGATGTTGTTCTTCTGCAGTAGCCTGCAGACCAAAATTTAATGCACAGATGACCCCGCCAAGCAGCCCGTGTGCCCGGAGACTGCTCGGAATGAGGGATTGCACAACAGAGCTGCGCCGAGAGCACCGCTATTTCTTGGCTTAATTTGTTTTGTATGAAGCACAGCAGCTGAGGGTGAGCCCTCTCCTTTCTCTGGAGAGGTTCTCAGAGGACTCTCAGAGGGAGAAGTTCCTGCTGCAGCACTGAGATAAGAGCCTGTTGCTGCCCTCAGCTCTCCTCTGAAGTGTCCAGCTCAGATCAGGATGAGATTGCAGATCTGCCATAGGTGTCAGGTTTTCTCTCTTGCCATTAAGGTTTTTGACCAAAACAAGAGGAGCCATTTGAAAAGTCCAGTGACACCATTTTTTCCCTTTATTTCATTCCTGTCTTGGAAACTTCAGTGCCAAGTTTTATCCCATCATGGCACAATCTCAAACCCCTCGCCTTGCAAAGAGCAGGACAACCTTGGCCATAAGGCTCTGAGTGGAGATTTATGATCAACTCTCCTTTTATATACACTTAGCCCCACTTTACTGCTACAAACAGATGACGGTGATAAGGTGGGCAGGTTATTTTAAGTTTTGCTGGAATGTGAGCACAGTTCTCCTCTTGGCACCAGGAATCTGGCTTGTCTAAAGCAAAAACTAAGCTCTGCAAAAACTGGCATTTGTAAGAACCTGATTGAGGTCCTCTTGGAAGCAGCAACCTTTATGTTCAGCATGCAGATTAACAACACCCCTTTTTCATTAGTATTCTTAATATCTTTCCACTGTAATTTTTTTTTTTTTGAAGAGCAGCTGGAAAAAAGTCCCATTCACACATTGAAAAAAAAATTCCTTGTTTCCAAAAATATTGAAATTTAGTGTCTGTCCAGTGCATTGAAAGGCTTTGGGAAGCTGACCAGGCTATGGATGCATACCAGTGATCGAGAGATTCCAGCTGTGTGGGTCTCAACCATAAAATACAAGAGACATCTCAACCATAAAATACAAGAGAGCAGGGGCTTCACCCCAACTCTTGGGCCTGAAGTGGCTGATGTGAAAGGATGTGACACCATGTGGCATTGGGTGCCCAGGGATGAGTAGTTTGGGGTGATTACTGCTGCTTTCAGCCTTTCCCACCCCACTGCCCTCAGCCAGAGGGATGCTGGCAGCTCCCACAGCAGGTCCTGCCCCATGCTCAGGGTGGCTCTGCTCAGGTGTCCAGCCTGGCTTCCCAGGGTGACCCACGGAGGGCTCTGCCACCTCCTCAAGTCAAATCAAGGTGCTTTTGGACCCAAGGCTGCCTGCAGAGCCCTGTGGAGGTGCCCCATGAGGTTAACCACCCCAGCTGTGCTCGTTGCATGTGCCACAATGCCTGTGGTTGACATAAAGCCACAGCCCATCTGTGCCACTTGTTCTGTGCTCTGAGAGAAGGAAAACGCATCCTAGACCCGCTTTCCTTGCTTTCCTTCTGCTGAGCCTCCCGAGCTGGAGTGGGGCTGGTTAATAAACATGATTCACTGTTGTCTTTTAGCTGTCAAGGCTGGAGTGAAGCTCTTGGTGCCAGCAGGTCTAGCTCTTCTCACTCGAGGGCTAATGCATTTTGCTTTGGGAAATGGTGACACCCAGCACCACACATTGGCTTTACCTCACGAATAGCCCATATACAATTTCCAAACTACTCAGCAATAAAACTCTTCTGTCTCATGCCTCGGTGCCAGCTGTTTAATTAGAAATAAGCAGAGGCTGGGTTTTATTTGTACGACTAACAGAGGATATTTTTTTTTTTCCTCTCCCCTTCCAGCTTGCAAAAGATAAAGAGCGCCTGCAAGCCATGATGACACACCTGCATGTGAAGTCAACTGAACCAAAAGCCACCCCTCAGCCCGTAAGTACCGAACTGTGCTGAAAGCAAAAACCAAACCTCACAACAAACCTCTCTTTCCTGTTCCCCACTGGAGCCCCTCCTGTGGAGCCTGGCCCATTTCAGAGCTGGGTGTGGGGAGGAGATGGGAAGTCAGGTTTTGTCATCCCCCTCTCTTCAGGGAGTTTCAAAGTCCAGTTTGGTTCCAAAGCTGATGCGTTGGGCCTTTTTCTGGCCTCATGTTAGTCACTCTGCATCAGTCTGACTTGGATGAAATCTTAGGAAGTGTTAGGAAGGAGTCGTAATTAAATTATATGTAGTATATTTATTTTGCTTTCTCCCAGTCTGACAGACATTTACTGTAGAAGTGACTCTAACTGCACGTTCTGATGATAATCACAGTTACCCGGTATCAGGTTTTATACTGTTGAAACTGAGAAGGGAAACCTCTTCTACCCCAGATTGCTCTTTGAAGAAGGGGGAGTAGGGGAAGCAAGTGGCTTTGCAGCCCAAGAAAACTCCTGGTTACCCTCAAACCCAAGAAAATCCCCCATCTCCTTCCCTGACTGAAATGACTCTTCTTCAGCTGTTGTTTTCTATCAGCCTCTTAATGCTGAAAATGTTCCTGGGAGCTTCCAATGATTATTCAAAATGGAGAGAGTGCTTTGCTTCTTGATTTTAAGATTTGTAAGATTTAAAGGTACACTGGCTTTATTTGATTTTGCTTTGAGTCATTGTGTGAAAATTAATTGAGCGTTGACAATCTATAGTTAGTACCAGCAATTTTAATCAATATGCAATGATGCAGCATAATGACAAAGTATTGGTTTATCTGTTTTGACTGATTTTTTTTCTATAAATAAAGAAAACACACACCCATATATGTGTGATTTATGGTGATAGAAATAAAAAGGAGTCAGACTATTAACCCAGCAAATATGGTAGCCTGCCAAGATGCAGTTGGTAGACAAAATTAATGTCTGAAACAGAACACATTACAGAGATAGAGAACATAAAATCATTAAACACTTCGCGCACACATTTTTACTAGAAAAGGATTTCTCAGTTTCCATGTAGTTGGAAATAAATGGCTGCAGAAGTGCATAGGGAGGCTACTAGATAGAAAATTGCAGGCTATTCAGTAACACTGGAGCAGATGTCATAGTCAACGGGAAACTTCCTTGCCTTTTTGGAAAGAGTTGAATGGTAGGTACAAACCCTTCCATTTAAGCTGTTGAGATGCCTAAAATTGCTTGATCTGGTGTACACCAGCCCTCTAGAGTAGAAACTACTGGCAGTGTCTATAAAAATAGCATTCTTCTATTTCCTCACATCCATCCCAGCCCGAATGCAAATGCTTCAGCGCATTGTTGGCAAAGTGTGTAGACCCAACAGAATGGGGAGGAGGTTTGGTTTCTATAGCTCTTACTGGATTAAAAATTAAAACAGCGGAATAATCTGGGAGTCTCAAAGCACTCTGCCTTGAGGCCTTTCATAACAGCAGTGCCCCTCAGGAGGAAGGATTACAAACTGAAGGGAGGAAATCATCAGAAGGCGAGCGGTGTTTGGCAGGGCTGCTGGTGATCGATGCCGGGCCGCCGAGGGCAGGGAGCTCTGGAGGGTCTTGTAGGCTACAGAGATACCAGGGTGTCGCCATGAAGATTAGTGTTAACAGCTAATAAACAGGGAAAAGCAGAGGAGAAAAACCCGTGAACGCAGGGGGAAAAGGGCTGTCTTGATTAGTATTAAAAATGTTTTACATTCTGGAAAATTATAGCTTTGTTGGGGACCTCCTACTAAATTTATTTTTAACTGCTCTATTGAAAATTCTGTACCACTAGTCAACATTATCTCTCAGTTGCTCAGCACAGTGTTTCTTTATTAAAAGAAATAGGCATGAATATTTTTGACTGAAAAATTAATAGCTTTTGAATTCATACACAGCAGGTTTTCTTTTGCAAAGAAGTCCAATATCGCTGCACAGCACTTCTATAACCATTTATTTAGAGTCCAAGTCAAACCTTTGACAGCTAGAGCAGTGTTACAAGCCAACATAAAGAACTCCAAGATGTAAACCAACAATAGGCAGTCTGTGTGAGGTTTGCCATTGTCAAATACATAGATTGTTTGGATTAGTTTATGTAAATGTACTGTTGTATTACCCTTTGGAAAAAAAAAGATCACATTTGTGTATGAAAAGTGGTTTCGTTCACAGGCAGCATTATAAATTCCTTATCCTTTAACTTACATGTTAGAAGTAAAAATTGGTGCCTGACAGGCCTATATTGTGTGGCACTCTGTTGTTGGATTGAAACTGCCTTCTTTTCATTTATTGAAATATAGAAAAATTTATTATAGATACCATCTGATAAATCAGAAATTATTAAAATATGTATAGGTGAAGCATTTGAAAATTAATTATAAAATGTAGAAGTATAGTGTTTTGCATAAATTGTGCTTTCCTAGTGAAAAAAATACACAGGCATTGCATAGACTCTGCTAGACCCTCGTCCTTTCAACTCAGTGGGATAGGACTTTGGTAAAAAGATCTGATGACCATTATTGCACTGCAAAGTAGTCTTTACATCCAGTAATTAATTTTTTTCTGCCAACGTAACTAATGCAAGGTGTGTGTTAGAACTAATATATTATGGTACTTCGGTAATTTTAAAGGAAAAAGCATCTGCAAATCCGAACATAGCAGTGAGTTGGGATTTAAAATTACAGCCTTTTCATGACTGAGGAAATGTTTTTATTCTGCTTAAAGGATCTTAATGCTTTTTTTAAACTATTTTGTTACTGGCAGGTAAGAGGGTACATGAGCATCTGTGTTAACCATGTGCCATTTGTAATCCACACTGACCACTTGTGCCATCTTTGCCTTCTGGGCTTCAGACAGTAGTTGAGTGTGTGGTGTTGGACCAGTCTGGACCAGCTGGACCACAGCCAAGTTTTAAGAGTTGTGCATCAATTCAAAACCCAGCCAGCTCTGGGGAAGGGTTGCTTGTCTTTAGCCATGTCCTTCCATCCCATCCCCACCTTTGGGTGTCTTTAGCTCTTTGCAGTAATTTTGAGCTTGGCAGGGGTGGTGGAGTGGCCCCTGCATTTCAGCCCACCAAGAAATCTGCTCAGTAAAGCTCTCTAGTCCTACTAAAGTCGATGAGATTTAAGCACATTCCTGTGTGGCGTAGTGGTGGTGGCCCAAATCATTGGCAGGCTCCGTGGGCAGGGAGGTGCTGTCGGTGTCTGGTGCTGCTCCCCAGGGGCTGCTGGGCAGGCAGGAAGGGGTCTGGGGTGCAGGGGAACATCCCAGGAACTGGGGCAGTGCTCAGGATCACCTTTTAAAACACCCAGCTTCATAATGCAAATCCCCAACAGCAGCAGTTCAAAAGAAAATGGAGCTATCTCAGAGCTCAGCACTTGGAGCAGGCAGTGCTGTCCCATCCGTGCTACATGAGTTGTTTTGGTGGGACTGAGGGGCCACCAAAAAGTGGTGTTGTTCTGACTGAGTAAAGTCAGAACAAAGCCATGAGATAGAATAAGCTGTGATGTGTTTTGGTAAGGTGAACTTTTTTTCAAGGTAAAAAAACAAAACCACAACACAAAAGCCGGAACAGCGATTTCTCAAGAACTGTCAATCCTGGTTTTGCTATTAAGGTACCCCCCCGACACACTTTTCATTGGTGTTAGCCATCAGCATAATAGCTTCAAATGGAAATGTGCTTTCTTCTGGGAGGATTAACTTGTGTCGAAGTTCATAGGAAGGGAAGGAGAAGGAAAAAGCATCAACCAACAAGTAATTCTTCATACTAGGTGCTATAACTATCTTTTAAAAATAGACAGAAAACTTTTAAAGGCCCTTCTGGCGCTTTAAATAAGATGCACTGTTAGATATCCCTTCTTTAATGTATTTTTTTTACCATAACCATAACAGTTATGATTGTTTTGAAATACTGTTTTTAGCAACTGTAATAACAAAGCATTAAAAAAAAAAAAGTCTTTTAACTGTTGAGGTAATGACTGAGCATTTTAGCTGCTGTAGCCATACTTTATAGTTTGAAAAAATAACGATATGCAGCAATAAAGAGAGATTCTCAAGCACAACAAAAGCTGTTTTTATATACTGGTTTTCATTAAGTCTCACTCCTCAGCTTCAGTTTCCTTAGTATTCCTGCCAATAACAACACCTGCTAAGTGATTGCTGCCTGCCAGGCTCTGCATCCAATACACTGATGTGTCCAGGCTGAAACGGGGAGAGGAAGACACAGCAATGAACAAAGTTTTAGGCCCAGTATTCACTTTCTCACTCTCGCCCTCAATGTCAAGAAAAGGAGTTTCTTGTCTAAAATATTTCAGTCCCAGGAGTTCAGTGCAGATAAATCCCCAAACCCAGCTGGGCCCAGAGCAGCAGCACCCATTGCAGGGGAGTCACTGGGTATGGCCTCACTGTGACCCTTAGAAACTTTTCTTCCCCTTTTTTAAAAGAGTTTCAGTGCTATTTCATGTGCAGCCACTATTGTCATGTAAAATATTTACACAAAAAGAAATCAGACTTAGTCCTAGTGGGAGAGCCACTAACTGGAAATCTGGTTTTCTAAACTGGGTAATAGCATGGGTTACCTCTGCCTTGTTTATATCTAAAGAAAAAAAGCAAATTGCTCTGTTTTGACCTTTAATAGGGAGACATGACTATTTCTTGAAAGGGAACGTTAATAATAAAGTCCTAAGCAGGATATTGAGCACTGAAACAATTATTGCAGTTATGAATGACCAAGTCAAATCAGTGTGAGGAAATATTCTAGAAAACCAAAACTCAACAAAGCAATCAAAAAAGTTCAGTGATTGAATTTCCAGAATTTTAGGACTTAACAACTGTTGTGAGATTTGGTATGTTTTCTATTAGGTTTTTTTGGTGGTTTTTTTGTTTTTTTTTTAATTATTATTTTTGGGTTTGGTTGTTTTTTAAAGGCTGGAGGAAATCCTCCCTCCCCCCATTCCCAGGACAAATATTACAAAAACGTTTTAACTCCTTGGTGCAGGGGTGAACTCTGAGTGCCCACATTGCTGCAGTGCAAGAGTTCTTGCTTGTTGAAGTGCTCACTCTGTGGCTTGGGTTCCCTCCCCTCTGCCAGCAGTGATACTCATCCAAAAATTACGGTATGTGGGAAACAGCCTGTGTACAAAATACCAATGCGAACAACTTTTCTAATCATAGTAACTTGTTTTTAAATAGCAAATGCAAACAGGCAGAAACCATGTAGAGTTTCCATCAGGAAAAGAAACCCTCCCAGCCCGGTCCCTCCCTGATCTTTGCCCTGCACAGTCATCCACAGCCGCTTCCACGTTTCTAATTGACACCAATATTAAGATTTAATAGTTTACCATTCAGATTAATAATTCAAGATGGCAACAAAACCAACACCATTCATAATTTGTTATTCTGCTCTAATTCACAACCGATTTTTCAGCCTTGGCGCTATCGACGCAACAAAGGAAGCGGCAGCGAAAGGCTGTGGAGGGAGTGCAGCCCTCTCCTCCCTCACCCTGGCTCGGGTTTGGGGAACCCAGCTGGAAGAGGAGAGTGTCATCAAATAAAACACGGAAAACGGAAAAACTTCGCTAGCGATGGACAAGGTCGTGTTTCATTAACTTGTTGGTTCAGGCTCGCAAATGGTCGTCGGAGGTGAAACGCGGCAGACTCACTGCGTTCCAGCTTTTTGTTCTCTCTTTCCTCACAGACTGCAGTCATGTTTAATTTGGAAACTGGGCTCCTTTGGCAAATTAGCAATTAGAACAATTTTGTGGGAATATGTATATGTGTCATTAGGTTTCCTGCAAATTAATAGCGAGAGCAGAGGTCAGGCAGAAATTTTCCACTTGACTGCAGCTCCTCTGTTGAGATTTGGCACTTTGTTTTGGAACGGCCACAGCTGCTCAAAGCCACAGTCTTCCTTTAGGAACTGTCTTTTAATTAGTTTACCTCATAGCCATTATTACAAATATTACTGCCTCCCCTCCTTGAAATAAAATTACTGTTTCTACAAAATATTCCGGTGACATCTTGCACCACTGCACATTGATGGTGGGGTCACTTGGATGCAGCGTTTAATCATTAGATCACCTCCATAAGCATCTCCTAATTAGAGTCCTTACAATACAATTTTATCTGGTAATTAGCTGAGATTGGCTGCTTCCTCTGTAGCTTATTAGTGGCAGCCCAGCAGTGGGTGTGAATCACAGTGTCATTTGTCAAGCCTGTTAAAGCCCCCCCCCCCTTTGCTCGTCCTCTTCTGTGTTTATTCCTCATCGCTACCTATGCTGTAAAGCCTAAAGAAATTTAACTCGATTCAGATTCTTTAAGCAGGGAATGCTGACCTTTGTGGATCTTTTCTCAAGCTTCCCTAGTAGAAACAGATTAAATGTTAAGTTTTTACATGCTGAAAAAGGAAGGGGGCTCTTTTGAAATGGAGTAGTTGGGAGCCGTAATGATGAAGCAGGAGCAGTGATCTTTCCAACGGGAGGGCCCGGCTGCCGAGCCTGCACTGAGAAGGGCACTTAAAATTGATGCAGATTTCCTCGCAGTTATTGGACTGTTAAAATGTCCATTTAGAAACTGAGATAAAATACAGTAGATTTAATTTCATGGTGAGACCTGTCAGTTGCACTATTATTATCATCACTGGTCCTTTTATCATATGTAATAGATGGATAGATGGATAACAGGGAGACATCACTATGTATATATGTCCCTAATCAGTGTCCTTAAATCAGGCCAGTCAACGAGCAGACTGGGTGGCACATGGTGGCAGTGCATGGCACCAGGGGTTTTTAAAACTCCAGACTGCAGGTAGTGGTTCAGGCTGGAGCAGGGATCAATACCTGCATTTCACCACCTTCACCATCCCTCTCTGTGTTCACACTCCCTGGCTTTGCCACGAAGTGTTAAATATTTCCCACTGGAGGACAAGGGAATTTGTAAGCCCCTGCAGGGAAAGGTGTGTGTTTGCAGGTCTGCTGCTCACCACCTTCTTCCCTTGGAGCAGCAGCATCAGGGCTGTGCCAGGAGTTTGTGGCTAGGGTTTCCCTCAGCTCCTTCTCACTGTCAGGAAGGACAAGCAATCACAATTTATCTTCCCTCAGCTGAGCCCTTTCTGTGGGCGATGGGCTTTTTGTGTTGGTATCCTCTCTGTAATAGTACAGCTCTTTATTTTCCACTACCTTTGTTTGGGATAAATCCCATTATTTTTTAAAAGAAAATTATTTGTGGCTATTAACTCATATGAGGGATGCTAATAGGAGTTTTCTTATCTGGTTACTTTCATACAAGGAAAATTAATACAGTGCCTTATGGATAAACATGAGATTTTGGGGGCATAGCTGCGTCGTGTGCCTTGCCTTCATCTCAGAAGGCTTAATGTCTAGCAAAAAAGGAATTTTAATCATGAACAAAAGTTGTAAAATTCTGGCCCTGTTAAATTCAGTAGGAATTTTGCTACCGACTTCAGTGGGGTCAGGATTTCACCAATATTATTTGTGAAACCGCCTAAGGGAAGGAAATGTGGAAGTAGTCAAAGGGCCCTTTTCTTGGTCGTCTTCCGTGATGTTGTAGTTAAGGGATTGGATTGTTTGTTTAAAATACTTCAGCAGCAGCAGCCTATTGGGATGGGGCATCATCTTTCAAAGGACGTTGTAGGGCAGAAATAAAGGGTTGGGGAGGATTGTGGATGCTGGTTATATAAATAGGTTGTGCATCGAAAAGAGTCGGGTTGGAGCTGGGTTTGATACCCAATCCTGGAGGCAGGTGTGTTTTACAGCCTGCTGTGGCACGCTGCCACACCAGTGGGGCCAGGCTTCGTGCAGGTAACACCAATGCCTTCCATCCTAGGAGGGAAAAACAGAGTGGTGCCACTCGTGCTGGGCTGAATGCTCGCAGTATTTCATGCACTGTGATTAATTAAATTATTCCAGTGTTAACCTACTCTGGGCTTTGCTTTTAAAATGGATGAACAGAGAGGAAAAAAAAAAGAAAAGCCGAAATGCTGAAGAGAGAGATTGTGTTTCTCCCTAGCATGTCCCTAGGAAAGTCTTGTCTTTTATTTTAAGCCTGATGCCTTCAATGAAATATCCAGGAAGACTGATTAGAAGCCATGCATAATGATAGCATGGAAATCAGAGAGGTGTGGGGTTTAAACTGTGAAACAATGAAACTTGAAGTAAAATATTAAAATGATCATGTACTGTGCGAGATCTTCCATTAAGATTTAGATAAAAATTCATGATTTGTTCTTTAGGCAGCAGGCTATGTCGCTCTGTTTTTTAAACCTATTTGGAGATGTATATATGTAATTATTATCTGTTTCCCTTTGCTGGCTCTTAACAGAGATGTTACAGCAGCACTTTGTGCTGAAGCTGCAGTGTCTGCTCATAACTGAGGGACACTCCAGTATCGAGGGTTTCTTCTGCAGCCCTTAACCATCCAGAAATGCTGTTTGTAACGACCCCCTCGTCCTTCCCTCCGCAGCTGAATCTGGTATCGAGCGTCACGCTGTCCAAGACCGCGTCCGAGGCGTCTCCGCAGAGTTTACCTCATACTCCCACCACCCCGACTGCGCCCATCACTCCCGTCACGCAGGGACCGTCGGTCATCACTACCACGAGCATGCACAACGTCGGGCCCATCCGGAGGCGGTACTCGGACAAGTATAACGTCCCCATCTCTTCAGGTAACGGGGTTCTGCTGGCACAGCCCCCGCCTTCGCCCGCGGCCCGGCGGCGTTGGGCTGCGATGATAACAGAACAACTGCTCTTATTTAGCAGATATTGCCCAGAACCAAGAATTTTATAAGAACGCAGAAGTTAGACCACCATTCACGTATGCATCTTTAATTAGACAGGTAAGCTGAGCCAAACACACGCGTCTGGATTAGGGAAAAAAGTATATCTCCCTATATGTGCTGGATTAAATAGATTTTCAAACCTTTGGATGTAAGCGTGCTCAAATGCTCAAACCTTTACTATAAGGGTTTTTAGAACCGCAATATATAACATAATTGCTTTTGATTAAGTATTACAATACGATGTGATTATTAGGAAATTCATTTCACACAACAGTGAAAATGAGCCTGTTTAAAGATGGCAAGTCAATTATCACAAGCTACAGTAATCTCTGATCCCTAGAATTAATCTGAGCTCTAAATAATTACTGAGCTTTAATCAGCTAGTGAAATGTTTTGCATTTCTCTTTGATTCTGCTTTATGAATGACTAATAAATTAATATTTCTGTAAGGAAACAGAAATAAAAACTCAAAACAATTAGATAATTCCATTTTGAATTTTGCCATTGAACTGTTAAATACAGCCATTAATCTTAGTTCATATTGTGAAAACCCTCCTTTCGATTTCTTGCTCCAAATCTCTTCTTTTTCATTCTTCCTTTCTTCCCTTTTTTTTTTTGTATCTGGCAAAGTAAAACTGTGAGCGTGTTTTGTACTGGTGTGCTGGTAACTGATCTTGCAATCGCTTTGCTCCACAAGGCCATCCTGGAATCTCCTGAAAAACAGCTAACACTAAACGAAATCTACAACTGGTTCACGCGAATGTTCGCCTACTTCCGACGCAACGCGGCGACGTGGAAGGTAAGGCTGAGCCCACCTCCTGCCTTTGCTCTCTGCCATGTACAGAACAGACCTTGCTGATGACATAAATTGTCCCGACGTGGGGACGTGAAAAATTTAGATCGGCAGTTGTGACACGCGCCGGGTGCCTTATCTGCAGGAACAATTTGATATTTGGCAGAAAAAATTCCTCTGCCTTTGAAAACCACTAATTGAATCCCCATTATTGGCTTTTATGTTCTGTGATTATGCCATGAGTTCCTCTGTGTGGTTGCTACGAGCAGGGAAACTCAGGCTCTTCAGCCGGAACATATTAGAAAATTAAAAAAAAAAAAAAGAGGTAAAGTTCTCGTGTCAGTAGAAGATATACTATTCGTCTTTTTCGCTATTCAGGTTTTAATCACCCCCATTTTTTTCCCTAGGATCTATAGATCAGTGGATTTCTTTCCTCAGTCGATTGATTCTTAACTACATAAACAGCTGTTATAAACTTCCTCTCTGTTTTTTTTAATCACACAGCAGAAGCTTATTGAATTTAATATGCAAGAAGCAAGCTCCTCAATGAGAAATGTCTTTAACAGAAAAAGACGTGGGGTTTTGCACTTTAATTTCCTTTGATAACTGTAACACATACTGTTAGATGAGGGGTTTGGGGAGTTAAATTTATTCTGTATTTTGGGGGTCCACTCTCTCACTTTAAATATAGAACTTTAATAGTCATATTGACTTCTGAATCCAGTGCAATCACAAATGAATGATTCAAATAACTGGATGTTGTGTTGCTGTAAAAATTGTACCCTGGTGCTTGGAATCTCTCTTAATCCAGACAGCTCTGTTGTTTTTAAACAACTTCAAATGACCAGGTAGTATGAATAGGTCCCATACATGCTGTTCCATCAGCTCTTTCTGTTTTTCCTGTCCCAGCCTGCATTTAAGATTAATTCCTTCAGCGGATGGAGCTAAAATTGGTCCTTGGAAGTTAGCTTGGTTTTTAGTGGCATGGTTTTCGTTTCATTCAGACCCCAGCACAATTTTGTACGTTTTTAACCCTGGTCTAGAAGCTCTTAAGTTCAGGAAAACTTTCTGTGATTGCTGCTTTGATTCTTCCCTGCAGTTGGAAAACATGAGCAGTGTTCAACTTTGCAGCTTCCTTACTATCCAGAAAGGAAATTAACTTTCCCTAATTTAAGATCCTTTTAGACCTGCCTGTCTTTTGCTGCTGGAGTGCTTCCAGTAGGGCTTTTCAGCAGCTGCAGGTGTGGGTGCTAAAGTAAAAATCCTATTTAGTTCAGCAGCAAAGGGAAGTGGAGGGAGGAGTGGAAGAAGGCAGCAGGCAGTCCTGGCTGTATCTCCTGTGAGCCTAGTTTTGGGAATTAGCTTTTGGCATCCCAAAAAACCCAGTCCCAGGAGCCAGTGCAGATACAGAGAGGCTGAGCTGCAGATTCTCAGGCTTGTGGAAAGGGACTCTGTGTCCCAGGGAGGCAGATGCCATTTGGAGACCCCTCCTTGGACACCTTGACCTTACGTAGGTGTCCAGGTCCTGCCTTATGTAACAGAAGGAAAAACTTCACCCCCACATCCACCAACACCAGCAAAATAGACAACTGGTTGGAGAAGTGCAGGATTTTGTGCTGGAGACTGCTCAGATTTCTGCCAGCCCCCAGGAACAGCAGGGATGAAAATGCAGCTCTGGATTGGCATGACGGGAAGCCCACGGGGTGCAGAACGAGCACAAGGGGCTAATTGCAGAATCAGAATAATTTGAATATATATGTGCTGATTTGTGCTCACCTTCAGCTAATGCTTAGGGGGCATTTGGGTCACTGTTCCCCAAGTTTAGGGTCAGGGTTTGGTGTGGACAAGCTTCCCTGAGCCCTATTTCAAAAACACAATAAAGTGCAAGAATAGAGACCTTTAAAAACTGAACCTCTTTCCCAAAATGCAGTATGGCAGAGCCTGAGCAGTTATTAAAATAACAAACCCTTTCATTTACTACATTCAAGCATGTTCAGGGTAATTTTTCTGCAGAAGTGGATTGCATACAAATATTTTTAACAAGGTAAATATATAATTTTACAATAATAGCTCCTAATTTTTCTGTTAAGCTGATTGCTGGTGCAGCATTGTGAACTGGTTCTGACAGGTCAGAGGCAATGTCTGTTTGCTTATATTTTTTGGAGTAATTTGCTGGCACAGAGTCACAGCCACGAGGCACAGGCTGCAGGTGTGGCTCTGACACGTTGGGGTATTGTTCACATAAAACTGTTAGATAGCAAGTATCCAGAGGCAGGGGAAACACAACATTTTTTTTTCTGGCATGAGTTCCTTAAATAAGTGATCACATGGAAAATAGAAAATTAGGGCAACACTTCATGGATGTCTTGTAAATATTCAACTTCTCTGTCTCAACATATCCAGCAAAGAGCCCTGTCCCACAGCCTTAAGCATCAGTTGCAAATGGACTTCAAGAGAACAAGAACAGTCTGTAAAGCATTTCTCCAACATTAAATTTATTTAAAGAAAAACACAAATATTCCTGCTCAACCCTGTCTTTAGGGACTATTTACAAACTCTGAAGACTCCCTTCGCTGGGCTTTGCCGTGTGCGTTTGATCAACTGCTGTATGAACCACAAGATCAGCTTTCACTGGGGGAAATAGCGTTATTATTCTTACATTTTGCTCCAGACTTGACAGTGTTCCCATTTTCACAGGAAACTGCCTGAGTTACCCAGATGTGGGCCGGCAGCCCTGTGTCGGGTTGCACTAGTGCGGCACCCACCAGCAGTTGCTGAGCTGGCTGATTTCAGCTCGTAAGGTGTGGGGCGTTTACATGTTTTTCCTCCACCTCAAAATCAGGGATTTTGCCAAAAATGTCCAACAGTACTGAAATCTGGAAGAGGTGGGAGGGGAAAAAAAAGCCCCATTAAAAAATAAGAGCAGAAAGAAGAAAATAAGGGCAGAAATAAGCAGGTCTGATGGACAGGTTGACTTTCTGCTAGATTTCTTCCTTGCTGAGAGGAAAAGCATATTTAAGGTTTATTGTTTCACCAGCTCAGAAGCAGATCGATGTGGAAAAGCTGAAGTGCCTGGATCAGGCACCTACAGCCAGAGGAGATGTGTTTGCACTCAAGCATCTGCTGAGCAACAGCAGTTCAAGCCCCAAATCTTCCACTCCTACCAGGGTGGGAGTGTGGGGACTGCACTAGGCATGGCAGGGAGTTGGAGGGGGAGCAGAAGAACTCTTTGTGTTCCCCTCCCAGCACACACACCACCGCCTCCTGATTTACATGACAAATGCTCTGTGCTACCCTTTGTTTGCACAGTGATTTAGACATTCACTACTAGAGCTCCCTTTCCCCATCCAGACCCCATGTTCATGAAAAAAAAAAGAAGAGGATGATGCCGGAAGGAAAAAAAATCGTCGTCTCCTGGTTGCCTAGACCCAGGCCATGTGTTTGGCTGGCTTTGTGCCTGCTAACGAGTCAACCAGATTGACTGAATCAATGGTGCCAGTGAGGATGGAGTTTGTTCGCCTGCAGATTTTCAGCAAATGGCTTCTTCTGTTTTTCCTGTATCCCAAGCCCCTTTCAGCGGTGCTGGGAACAAGCTCCATGTACAAATTCCTATGAATTCCATGAACAATGGCTTTGTAGAATCATAGACCCTTTTAGGTTGGAAAAAGCCTTAAAGAACACTGGGTCCAACTGTTGTTGAAGGGTATTTGCTCAGGAAACTCCTGAAGCAGGGACGAAGCATAGCACTCCATTTGAGGAGTAACAAGGCTCTCAGCACCCTGGAGCAGGGACAGAAAAGCCAAGAGCTTGCCATGCCTTAGTGAGGTGCCTCATTGTGTCTCAGCACGTTGGAGGGGTTGGCCACGCTCATCCTTCCCAGCATGGAGCTGCAGGGTGGACATTCAGGCGCTGGATGCCATGAGCACGGGTCCCTCTGGGTGATGAGCTGTGGGGATATTATCACTTTGTTTCAGAGAGCCCTCCTCATGTTTTCACTTGGCAGAGGCTCAGATCAGTCACTACAGTAGTCTGCCAGAAATAGGAGCCAACTTCCATATAAGAGCAAGCCGTGGAGGCAGGAGTTGGTGCCGGCCGGCCGGTGGGGTGCTGCTGAGCCCCTGGCCCGTGCTGTGGGTGTGGAGGGAGGTCCAGCACCTGAATCACATTAGCCCAGCTGTGGGAAACCACAGCAACACCAGCTCCTGTGCCTCACAGCTAAATCCAGTCGACTGTACTTACATAAAATCTTTTCTGTTCTTTCTAACTGCTTTCTTTTCCAGGAGGGGAGAAATTTCTCTTTGCAGGGCGTATATATATTTGTTTTGAAAAAGTCTTAAGAAATGTTCCTCTTGTGTTCTGTATGAAATGTGCTGTATTCTACAATATGCATGCTTAAAATTGTGGCTGTTCTCAGTCACTCTGGGGATAATTGATAAGAATAACGTGAATTTTTAATCTTGGGTTTAAGCTTTCATATTTATTTTGTCTTTGCAAAATAAGATGTAAAGAGCTGGGGAAAGCGAGCGGGTGCGGGGAGGGGAAGGGGCTTAACATTGCAAAATGAGAACTGTCAAGCTGACTGTGCTGCTGCTGTTCTTGGACAATGATGAGCATTTTCTCATGGAAGGTTTTTGAATGTTTTCTCTTTTATACTTGCTGCAGAATGCAGTGCGTCATAATCTTAGTCTTCACAAGTGTTTTGTGCGAGTAGAAAACGTTAAAGGGGCAGTATGGACAGTGGATGAACTAGAGTTCCAAAAACGAAGGCCACAAAAGATCAGTGGGTATGTCCACCATGTTTGAACTTCTTAGCCTAGCTCGGATCATGCTTACAGTTTAACGTAGAGGCTTTTGGCTGCTAGCTGGTGTTAGACCAACCACAGGTGGTTTCGCATTGTCTCAGTTAAGGGAAACCAAGACAAACATCTCATCACTACTGTTTGTATGCCCACCAGTACCCTGACCCTGCTTGCTTGGTGTTTGTTGCATCACATGCTAGTAGCTTTTAGGTGGCAATGCATATTAACCCTCACAAACCATTTGCTTATGCTTATTGCATTTTATTTTCTTTTTCCTTTTCCCTGTATTTGATGTCTGTTCTGTCCCCGATCCCGTGTCCCTTTGTTTCCACTTCATCTCCTTTGCTGCTGCTCTTGTCCCAGGGTGCCATTCGCACCAACCTCTCACTGCATAAGTGCTTTATCAGAGTAGAGGATGAGTTTGGGTCCTTTTGGACTGTTGATGATGAAGAGTTTAAACGTGGCCGTCATATTCAACGAGGCCGTCCTCGAAAATACTGCCCTGATGAAAACTTTGGCGAGCTTGTTGCACAGTAAGAGCTTTTACTTGCTTTAATTTTTTTTTTCTGCTGTTGCTTTGCTTTGCATGATTTACCCATCTCATGTAGACTTGCATTTCACAAAATAGTGTCATCACCTTTGCTGCTAAAGAAACTAAATTTTTGGTTGTTATGTGTATTTTGTGTGTCCTACTCTGATAATCCAAATGCCTGTAGTAAAAACTCTACTCTGACATGTTTGTTAAAGCATTTATTTATAGAGCAATGTAGACTAAGGTAATTATCCATGCTAGCACAGATATACTGCTGTAGACGTGTCAGGAAGACAGATATATGCCAGGAAAGGTTTCAGATAAGTTTTAATTCTGATATTTTCCTTTGCTTTATATTGTATGCTTTGTTTTGCAACTCCTAATCAGAAAATGTAAGGTACTTACAAGACAGAAATGCTGAATTCACTTTAATGAGTTTGAAAATGCAATGAGACCAGCTGTAAAGATTATCAGTAGGCCACTGTGTGCCTACAACAACCATGCACCAATATTCCTGGGCTTCCCAGAGGGATTTTCTTTGACCTTTACTCGAAGGCCATCTCTCCTGGACAACTGATCCTTGCTGGTCCCTGTGCAAGGATCTCAGTTAAGACTCTGCTCACCATAATTTATTCCCACGTGAATAAAATTAAGATAAAAACATGCCCAGTGAGTGATAAAACTTCTGGGGGATATTTTGCATTGACATTTTTTTCTGCCCGGTTTCTATTTCATAATTTTTAATTTATTTTTTTTTATCTCCTGATGAAACCAGTGATATTGGGATGCCTCCTAAAGAGAGAGCCCACGTGGTCACCATTCCTTTTCCTCAAATCTGGCCCCTTGTGTAAAGGTGACAAAAATAAGAGTCCAAAATAGCACACCAGAATACTTTTTACTAAAAATCGCCTTCAGGGCAGCGTGGTGGTTTCTGCCTGCCCTTGAGCCTCCATGCCCATGGGCTTCTTGGGGCAATAGTGTGGATAACCCTCGCAGTGGCTCTTGGCATAGCAGGAAATAACATGGATCAGATAAATCCTCTCTCATCGTGGTGCCTCCCTCCATTGGGAGAGACTCCCTCCCCTCCCCTGGGAGAGACTCCACTGCCAGCGACTTGGAGAGTCACTTGGATGAAGCAGAGTTTAAAATGTCCCGTGATGCTTTTGATCATTGCCTCCTCACGATGGACCTTCACGTGGTAACGGGCTCCCAGACACGACGAAAATTGGAGAGTTTCTCCTGAACACAGCTAAAATGAGCAGAGATGCCAAGATGTGCCACTAACGCAGGGTAGTAGAACACATGGCGAGGTAACGTCAAGAGATAATGATGTTCCTTATTTAGTAAAGGCAAATATGATAACCATAGCCGAAAACTCAGATATTTTCTTTAAATTAAAAAAAAAAAAAGAGAGAGAAACGAAAGAGAACTCATGTGGAAAACCGATCTCAGCTCTAGTTTTCTGGTGGGGGAGGAAGCAATACGTGCTTGAAACGCTGGCACAGAAGTTGGTTGCATTTAACTCTCCTTTTTATGTTTTTCTTATGCAGTAACCCTTCTCTTATTAAAAACATACAGACCAGCCACACCTACTGCACACCTCTCAATGCTGCTTTACAGGTAAGATTAATGACTGTAGCAAATATGCAACAGAGGCGTGTGTCTTCCCCACTCATTTCAAAATATATTAGCCTTGCTCTAATTAGATATTAAATTTTAATTCCGTTAAACTTTTTTCTTAAGTGCATAAAGCATCATAGTCCCTGGAGGCAAACACATATCAGGCTGCTTCAGCATTAGCTAGATGCTTAGCATTTTGAATATTGTGGCAAAAAAATTAAAAGTTCACTTATTAATATTTATCAGCAGTATCATAATTTCCATCCTCTTATTTCAGAATTTCACTTGAGGCAAAAATACCACAAGTGTAATTACTCTAGCACAGCTATTAATGTGCTGAATGATAGGATACTGTGGCACGTGACCTTCTATTGTTCATGGCTTTAAAGAGAAAGCAGATCATTTTTCCCTCTTTTCTTTTAAGGGCTATTTTTGCATATCTTCCTATTGTTGGTAAAAAATAAACGGTGCAATTCCTATAGAAAATAAAAGATCATTTTTATTGGTTTAAACTGTAATCATAAGACAAAAATTCAGTTTTTTCACGATGCAAAAATACACAAAGTATGGGTGCAGAATTAATAACTTGCAGCCTGGAAATGTCCATGTCACCAGCCCTTTTTCCTGTGCCCTTTTTCCTCTTTCAATAAATTCCTGAGTCAGTCTCAAAAACCCTAGGTGAAGTCAGTGTTCTCTGTATAAATCAAAGATACAAATATATTACCATACCCTGATTTGTAGTGGGGTCTGTGTGTTTGTGTGGGGGTTCAAACCTGGTTTATATGTTATGAATTAATCCAGGAGGCAACACCATGCATGGTTGCACCCCAGGTGGTTCTTGGGGTCACTTCTCTAGAAGTTCACTGATGGCCATGGGTATTTGCTTGGGCGGTCATGTTATGTGGAAGGTTTAGCAGACTTCTCTTTTCATAACCAAGAAACAAATTATTAGGAGGAAAATGATGTTTTGCCTTCTAATTGTTTTAGTTTATGCAGTAACTCCTGCAAAGCCCAGGAAAGCATGTTTAAATGAAGCAACTGTAAATACCATTCACTAGTAACTTATTTTCCCTTGAGTCTTGTGAAGTGTGATTTTTAAAGACTGCTTTGTCTCCTGAATAGTATTAAGATTACAAGCACATTTTACATTCATGAGGCTGAAAGGCAAAAATGAAATGATCCTGCATTTCTTCACATTGTTAACTATGTGACTAATTTCAATTAATATGCTTATCATATGGAACTGTTCGTGTTTTATTTCTGAAACACGTGTCGTTGTCGTCATCTCCATCCATTCTTGTCTTTTGTGATAACCTCCAAACTGTTTCCATTCCCCACTTTTCCTGAGAGAGCCATGTCCTTGTGCCCCCCATAGCTGAGCTGATGGAGAGAAGAGCCTGGCCAGATGTGCTGCCACTGTCATCCCTCTAATAAATGGGGATGAATAATAATCATTGCACTGAGCCAGGTCCTCTTTTAGAGTGAAGATACACCAGCAGGTTCCCCACTTCTCCCCCTGCCATTGGATTTTGGAGGCAAAATCCCAGAGGGTTCTGTGGGGCTGTAGAAAGTCTAGGCAAATAATTTTTTTCCCCATATGCAGGTGGCCACTGCCATGTGGGCAGTTCAGACCTCACCTGGGCAGCAGATTCCTCTAGGACACAAGGCTGCCTTACCTGCCAGGGCCTACATTCAGTTAATAATTGATGGGCAGTGTTCCCCCCAGCTTTTGTGGGCTCTGGGAAGGTCTGCTGCTTGCACATGCCCGTGAGCACCGTGGGGTCTGCACAGCAGGCTGTGTGCTGCTGGCATGGCAGGCTGTGATTTCTTTTCCTGTGGGGTGGCAGAGCCTCCCCTCTCCTTCACCCAGACCCTGCTGACATCTCCTCTATCTGTTTTCCCTCATGGCCAGGGAGAAGAAGCAGCTCTCTCCCCCCTCTGTCTGTGGAAGGTATGGGGACTCCAGCTCTCACCAGTTCTGTCTTTTGCCAGTGGGTCATCAGGGGCTCCCAAAACACCCCCTCCCCTATTACTGTCTTCCTAGCAGATACTGCTTGTGTCCTACCTCTCCCCCAGTGAATTGCTTTACTGCAATTACAAGTTATCACTGTGGGTGAAGAACTTGAGTCATTATTTTGCCAAGTGCAGGAAATGTGAGCCATTCTTTGCATCCCCTAATCACAATGAGTTTGCCGGTTGTTGAATCAAGAAGATAAAAATAATCCTCCCCGTTAGAATAGCTTTTGTAATCACGTGTGACACATAGGGCTGCACATGGAGAGGTCAATGTAAGGAAGAATAAAAGGGGCTGTGCTCCTGGAGATGCTGCAGTGAGGGCTGGTCCTGCCCTCCCTTCCCATCCCATCTCCCCTCACCCTTTCTCTGGCTCTGCTTGCCTGGGTCAAGCTGCTGGCTGGCAGCAAGCGAGGAGTTCTGTCCCACAAATTAGGAGCAGGCAAGAGTGTTTGGTGAGGAGTACGTTCACATGGATTTCCCTCCCATAGGCCAGGTTTGCATCACGCAGACCCAGCCCAATGGATTTTTTTTGCTTGGCCACTGCAGCCAGCTGACCTCTCCCCAGAGCAGGTCAAGTGCTGCCGAGCCAGCGTCTGTGGCTGCCCGGCACTGACACAGCTCAGGGAGCCACGGATGATGTCAGCCAGATCCAGCTGGGATGGGTGAAATGGTTAAATGTCCTTCCAGTCCCTGGGCACTACAGCCTTGGAAAGCTGTGCTTCCCATCCCTGTGCCTCCCTCCCGTTCCAGTGCCTCCCATCCCCATCAAACACTGGGCTCCTCCGGGGCTCGGGGTTTCTGCGTTCCCACCGCTGCTGCGCCGGGCCGGGACTGTGCTGTCAACATGAGCTAATGCTGACACACAGTAAATATTAGCAGGCAGAACGGTGGGAATCAGAAGGAAAATATTTAACAGTTCATTCTCTTCCTACAAAGATTTCCATTTAGAAAGTTAACTCCAGTGTGCCACTACACGGTGTTTCCTTAGAACAAAGGGAGAAATCAAAATAAAACAGTCAGATCTGTAACAGCTAAGGTAAGAATTGAGTTGCTGAGGTTTAAAAAATTCTACATGGAGTGGTTCGGCTCTCAGGTAGATTGGTGCAGCTCTGATCCAGTTAGCACTGATGGCAGCCTCACACATGTCCCAAGGAAAATCAAACTCCGTGATGCTGCACTCCTGCTTGGTGCCCGCTTACTCCAGTGAGAAGGAGTTATCAGCTGAGCCAGTTCCAGTTTTTTTCCCCATTTCATTAGAAACAAAGCCCAAACCTAAGCCACAAAAAATACCCCAAAGCCCCAAACATAATTTCATGAAGCAAAAATAGGAAAAGTACATTTTCTTTTTTCCAAGGTGTGTAATTCCAAATAGGGAATGGAAGGCTCCATCCTCTTATAAGCCAATACAGCTATGAATCCTTAAACCCAGATCTAAATGATGTTAAATTTCCCTTGATGGAACCAGGGTAATACCTATCAGAAAGTACAGTATTTAAAAGAACCTGTAATTGCAAATAATGTAAATGTGGAGACTGTTTTGGAACGAGTGAGTGTGTTGTGCAGTGTATAAAAACATTAGTCATGGCTCTTCATAGATTTGTTTGTGTCCTTGGCAGGCTTCAATGGCTGAGAACAGTATACCTCTATACACTACTGCTTCCATGGGAAATCCCACTCTGGGCAATTTAGCCAGCGCGATGAGGGAAGAGCTCAATGGTGCAATGGAGCATACGAACAGTAACGGGAGTGACAGCAGTCCAGGACGTTCCCCTATGCAAGCAATGTAAGTACAGCAGAGGCACGTGCTGGCTCTAGGTCTTGTCCTACCATCTGCTCAAGGGTGACTCTGGAGACTCCTGGCTCCTTGCTGAGCTTCGTGGATGGAGCAGCAAGAGCAGACATCTGCCTCCATCTGGGGACATGCGTAGGGTGGTTTGAGCATGAAAGAGCCATTTACTAGTTTCCGTATAAAACTGATCAGCTCAATACAGTCCAAGAAGGACACAGGGCTTATAAAACTGTTCATTTGTTTGCAGTTCTCTTCTTTAAACCTTCCAAAACCTCATAGGCAGCTGTGCTTCTTGGAGAAAACCTGTGATTTCTCTCCCCTTTGGATGGCGTGATGAGCACGGCCCGTGGGGCAGAGCTGGGAAATGGGCTTGTTTGGCGAGTCAAAAATACCCACTCAACACAAAACGGTCTTGCTAAGCATTAACATGAAGGTCTGTGTGATTTATAGATTGCTCTTAAAATATCAAAAGGAGAATTAATAGGGGCATTATAGCAACAGACGGCGGCGTAATGAACGCGTCTATAACCGCACGAAGTGGCGGGGGCTCGCCTGCCCCGCTCAACGTGAGCGGCACCCGGGCAGCGGGCGGGCGCAGGAAAGGGTAAGGCAGGAAGGGTGTGATGCCCCGATGGGTGTGTGCGGTATTTATGGGGTGACGGAGTGAGTTTGCAAAGCTGTAAACTCCCCCCTCCCCTCACATCACACGCCGGGTAATTGGCGGCTGGTGAGGAAGCCGGAGTTTACAAGTCCTGTCGTTCCCGAAAGCTCGGCGGAGTGGTTGGGTACCTGTGAGTGACCGTGCTGCCCGTCTTCCCCCTGCTCCTTAAAACAGCCTGTAAAATTACTGGCTGGCTTGCCAGGGCTCACATTACACATTAAAAAGAGAACTAATTTGTAGTCTTTTACTTCAAAGTAATTTGAATAAGGGATTTACAAAAGTAAGTCTAAATCAAAAAGTAGAAAAAACATTAACCTAATACCACGGTAGTAATTAGTTGTGAAACTAATTAGCATTTAATGGCAAAAAAGTTTCCCACCTGCATAATGTGTTGTCAGAGGGGAGGGGGCACGAAGGAATCTGAGGCTCTGGATACTTTGATATTGCAGTGTTTTAAATCAGTGCACAAAGTGCTTTGAAAAAAAAATCTTTAAAGATGGCAACATTCATTTTTAATTAATAATTAATTTAAACATTGTCTTTTACCATTTACTTCAAAACATTCAAATAATGTGTTTAGCTTTTCCAGTGATTGTTTGTGCAGTATTAATTATCTCTCCCAAAGTAACGTTGCATGACACACTTTCCGTCTCTCACAGACGGATTCATCTCCAGGCAGTTTTAGTCACGATTTGTTATCCTCTGCCTGTGACCATGCAGGGCTGGCGTGAAGGAGGAGTGGAGGGACATGACTTTTCTCAAGAAACAAGACTTCTCCCAAGGGTTTCTCCTGGCCTAACAGACAAGGATGAACGTTTATGATGTTGTGTTAATCATAAGTAATTATTTTTTTGCAAGTTCAAGGCTAGTGCAGTTCATGCACTTCTCATTTCACCTAAGGTTTCCTTGTCTTTGAATAGACTGAGAGGAGGGAAAAATAACCGAGTTGAAACAGGCTAGGACATCTTCCAGAACTGTGCATAGCTGTGGCCTTTGTTGCACTTAATAATCATCTCTTAGCACATTGATACCAAGGTGAGGGGCACAGAACAAATAGTGGAGAGAGAGGAGGTCGGGGGGAGTGATGCCTCATTTTCATTATTCACCAGAAAATCCAATTTTCTGTTGTAATATGGAAATGATTGTTTCCTGAGTGTTTTCATTTTCTCAGAATTGATAATATATGTGTTCTCTGCTGAACATTTCTTTTTGCTTAAGTAAAATGTGGCCGGGTGATGTTCCAATACCAGCCTCAGAGCTTCCCCATTATAATGGTGTTTCTAAGTAGTTTGAAGGGATCTAAAGCCAGAACACCATTCACACGTCACAGGGTTTACCCTGTTTACTAAATAAAAACATAAGTCAACAGCGACTTTACAGACGCTGTGAAACCTTTTTATTTTCCACGCTCCTGCTTTGTTAACAACATGTTCATTTTTTTTCTCAGAACAGATTTCCTTGTCATAATGCAAAATATTTTTTAAACAATTTCAGTGTATTGGAAGAAATCAAGTTTTAAACTTTATTGTAAGGTTTAAAGGACCTTGTTAACATGACAGCTAAGAAGTCTAACACTCTAGCTGAAGTCTTATTACCGCTCATTCGTTTCCTTTTTATGACACATTGAACCACAGCTAGGGTGGGTTTTTTTTCCCCTTCTCTCTCCCTCCTTTTGAAACACTAGAAAGTAGTCGCATAATTACAGCTTGGGGACATAACACTTTCATCCTGATATGCTCCAAAGGTAGCCACAAAGCAAACTGCTCCATGCTGTGTGCACCACCAGAACTCAGTGGCTTTAAACAACAGTCAGCTTTATTAAAAACTCCTCTGTTCCCAGAGTGGACAAACAAAAGAATTACTCAGATGTGAAAAGAAGGGGAATCTGTGTTCAGCAAGGTTATTTATTGTTAACCCCTTCTGGAGTCCCAGGCATCTACTTAAAAGGAATGTGCTGAATTTCTGCTGCTGTGAAAACAGAAATGGGAAACCCTTTCTTTTCTTTGCCTTCTTTCCCCCTCCCCTTTCTTTTTCTTGTCGCTTAACCCAGCATTTACCTTTTCTGTAATTCAGCAGACTGAATTCTTCAGTCTCTAAAGGAAGTTTTCCTTCCCCATTTTGAGGATTTGGTGAGGTGGTAAATAGAAATTCAGACTTAACTTGAGAGGATATGAAAGTCTCCCTTTGCCTTCAAGATTATTTAAGCTTATTTATTTCAGTTGCTCAGAAATGTTTGAGAAAAATCACAGATTCAGGAAGGTTTCCTCCTCACATGCCATTTTGTGGTTACATCTGAGAGAATACACAAGGAGTTGGAATTTTTTGGCATTGTTTTCCTTGCAGCTCCCTCCCTGGGGGTTGTGTTACCCAGAAAACCTCCTCATTTAGGGAATGGAGGTTTTGCCAAGCTCACTGTCTGATGTTTGTGCAACACGTGAGGTGCTGGAGGGGCTGGTGTGACTCTGCTCCCTGTGGCTTTGTGGCCCTCTCTGGCTTTGTCTCACCCAGGGTTCTGCAGAGCTTTTCATAACTTCTGTTGCTTCTCACACCTCAAGTTTTGGTTTTTGACCTCTGGGAATCACACCAAACCTCAAAGAGAACCTCAGTTAAAACCACCTGGTTTCACCTGGTTTCATAACAAAACCAGAAGAGGGGCAGAGTTTGCTTTGGAAAGGTTTGGGGACCTTTGAATGAGTTTTCACAGCACTTAGAGTGGTTTTGAGCACAGTGAGCACCTGTCTAACCTGCTGGCACCTGAGGTGGTGGGGATGCATTGGGACACTGGGCAGCCTTTGGAGAAGCTCCACTCCATGCACCAAGGCCTCTCTACTGCACGTGACATGTGCTCTCGTGCCCCCTTTGAAAATTTCCCTTCTGTGTTTTCAAAAATAATACTTAAAAAAAAAAACAAAACTAAGCCAGCAGCGGCAGCATCAAAACCAGAAAGCAAAAAAGCAAGACTTTGACATTAAAACAGCAGTAAAAAAGATCACTGCCATAAAGGCTGAGTAGCACAGGCTTTATTGGGCTCTCAGTGCAGCTGCTCTTTCCCCCTTTTTCTTCTGTTTTTCATTTCATGTTTTCTCCCAAGTGAGGGGCCCCACAGCCTATTCATAATATGAAGTTTTTCTAGTTGCAGGTATTCAGCATAGTTTAATATTCACTGAGGCCATGAGCTGCTGGGACAGGTAGCACATGCACACCTCCAGCTTCTTACAAGTTTTTGCCAATTCTTAACCTCTGATCCTTGAATTGTATCCTTCCAGTTTTTTCTTTACCCCTTTTTCACTAGTTAGGTTAAAAACAGTATGAGCCGTGCTCTTGGTGTGTAATTTTTTCAAAAATTTTGTGACATGCAAGGAACCTCTTTGCTCCCAGAGATGTGTTGATAGGATACATATTAGTGGATTTGAAGGGAAAAGGTGTGTGTTCATAGATACTGCATCACTTGTCTCAGTGTTCCTTTGGATGAGTTGGAAGGTGCAGTTAATACTTGAGTATTGATCCAGCACTTTACAGCTCTAAAAGTTGAAACAAGCAGGGACTTGAAAGGCATTCGCAGCTCACATTTGAATTGTCTGTAGTCAGCAAGTTGGATGCTTCCTAAACTTATCCAGGCTCAAGCCTGAATAAAGAAATAAACAGGATACCGGGGTACAACTGGCTCACTTGAATTAGGCAAGGCTTTGGACTGTCTGTGGATGCTGAGTACATTTTCCCTGCCCGGTGATTTATCCTTGCTGTCTGTCCGTGCAGTGGAGTACAAACAGTGTTGTCGTTGCTATCCACACAAAGCATAAAATACAATGCAGCTATTTTAAATCATTCATTTTAAAGCAAAGCTGTGCAAACAGAGGAAAAGTTCTTACAGTGAAGGTGTGTGCTTCAGGTTTTGTGTTCATGTTGCGTATGTGAAAGGGTTAAATCAGCCTGCACAGAGGAAAAAACATGAGTCTTGGAGGTGGATATCAACTCAGTGAGAGACAGAGTGGGACTTGAACTCATTAACACTTTATTTTAAGGGATTGCCTACAACATCAATTATTTAGGAAGCAAACAAGGTCTCCATCACTGTGTCGCATTATTAATACTTGGTAATGTCAATAAAATCCTACTTTCCTATAAAGTGCCACCAACAAGACACTATTGACTCACATGGCTACTTTACATTTCAAAAGCTGCTGAACAAAAAAAAAAAAAAAGAAAGAGAGGTAGAAAAAGGTAATTTGTATTTGTATAGGATTTGTTGTAAATATGATTTACGAACAACATTTTTCAATTGTTATCATACCCATTTTGAATGACCAAGCCCCATTCCCCTGCGGGTTATTCATGTGCTTTGCTGTAATGAGAAATTTGGCAGATCTCATCTTTTTAGTACATCCTTGTGCCCACCATGAGCTGGGGATCATGTTCTGCCTTGTTTACAGCTGACAGTGTTATTATTCTCGTTAGGACTGTGCTTTCTTATCATATTGTTGTGTTGAGCGAGCCTTTTCCTCTCTGTTTGTGTTTCCTGGCAGGGCTTTTCTTCCCTTATTGACAGTTTGTAAAAATATGCATTAATTTGGAGTTTAAAGCATGTATCATGGTGTCTCTTTGCTGTGTTTGCTTGAAGTTGATTAATGATAGAACCTCACTTGGGGTCATCCTCTGGAGAGTTGTCTCACAGGTTCTGCATGTTAACGAGAGACGCTGCACACACAGCGAGGATGATTAGCCCGGCCCGCGCCGCGCCGAGGCCTGGGCAGGCCCCTGCCTTCCCCTTCAGATGCACATTCCACTTATTTATCCAAAGATCATATTAACTTAATGTGTCAGCTGAGAGCATTTTCTCTCCATCCCAAGACGGAAACCCTATCGAGGTGCTCCTCCCAGAGTGTCTTCCCGGGGAGGCTGAGTGCTGCCTGCCTGGCCCAGCCTCCCTGGAATCTTAGACTCATTAAGCTTGGAAAAGCCCTTTAGGATCATTGAGTCCAGCCATTAACCCAGTGCTGCCAAGCCCACCACTAAACCGTGTTTTAAGTGCCACATCCACATGTTTTCTGAAGGCTTCTGGGCGCAGTGACTGCATCGCTTCCCTGGGCAGCCTGTTCCAGTGTTTGGTCGCTCTTCTCAGTGAAAAAATTTCTCCTAATATCCAGCCTAAACCTCCTGTGGGGCAGCTTGAGGCTGTTCACTCTTGTTCTCTTGATTGTTACCTGGGAGATAGTGCTTAGCTCGGCTTCTGTGGCCAGCACAGTCATGGAGGGTCTTCTCCTTGGTGGCCTGGAGCTCTCAGACCTGGCCCTCCATGTCTGAACCCCATAAACCACCTTTGCTTTCCTCCCCAGACCATTTGCGCTGTCAAAACCAATTTTTAATAAGCAATTTGCTGATTGTCTGTTGTTCTGTTTTCCCAGGCACCCTGTGCATGTCAAAGAAGAACCATTAGACCCAGATGAAAATGAAGGCCCACTATCCTTAGTGACAACAGCCAACCACAGTCCAGATTTTGATCACGACAGAGATTATGAAGATGAACCTGTAAATGAGGACATAGAATGAGTATGTCTGACATCATTATCCTGAGAATGAAGATTGGAAGAACAAGTCAAACTTAGCTGTGAAATCTCTCCATTATTGTACAGTCTGGAGGATTCTCAGTCCACTTTGACAACTATGAAATATGTTAACTCTTAGTGCCATCAAGTATCCCATTTGGGAGTATTTTTGATTTTTCTACTTTTTGTTGAAAAAAGGAATTTGTACTCTGTGCATTGGATGGACTTGTTTGGTACTTGGGATTTTCCTCTCTTACAGTCAACATCAGTGTTGTAAATTTGCTAAACTGATTCACTTGCATTTAGCAGCCAGCTGTGGACTGCAGGTCCTGCCAATTTTGGACACTTGAGGACATCAAACTGAGCATGTACACCTGAACTGCAGATCAAGTCTTTGCCCAGATTTTAAGGATTCCAATGGACAACATATTTGCACAGTACTGCATGTTGATTATCACTGCCTTTACTCCTTTTTTTTTTTTTTGTTTCGTTGGTTGGTTTCTTTTTTTTTTTTTTTTTTTTTTTGCTTCCATTTGGGATGGGGAAGGCCTGTGTGTGCACGTGTGTGGGTATGTGTGCGTGCGTGTGAGCGTGTATATCGGGGAGGGGTTCAAAGAAAAAATTATCCCAAACTCTTTAATGTATTGCTTTTATTCCCCCGCCCCACTTCTCCTCTACCATTTTAAGTTCTGACCTCAGGCCTCATCTGGGCCCAGGGCCTCTCAGAGGCTTCAACGTTTTCTGTACTTTGTGATGAATGTTAATAGGTGTTTTTATTATACGAAGCTGAATGTCATTGAATTGTTTGTAGTTTTTTCTGTCATTCATTCCAGTTTCCTTCAGATGCCACCATGTTTTCTTTAGCTATGGAAAACATTCCATTTCGGTGTCTCCTTCTTTGTTGTTGTTGTTTTTTGAAAAGGTCCCAAATGCTGCACGATACATGTGGAAGGGTTGTCCAACGGAGAGAGAGGAACGAAGTACTGCAAGAATGAGAATGAATGACAGATGAACATAGAAACACTGTAGGAAGCAACACAGATTCATTCCACAAAGCAGTATTTTTAATATATTCTTGTTTTGTTTAGGTTTTTTGATTTTTTTGATTTTCTTTTTTTTGGCAGCAACGGTGAATATTAGCAAATGCCACAAAATTGAACAGCACAAAGAAACATATGCAGCACCAACAGAGTTCACTTTTAGTAGAGAATGAATAGTACAGTGGCAGGTTCTCGGTTGTTTAACACGAGTTCTAATGGGTCAACACATCTTTCTGGAATATCTAAGATTACTGAGATGGGCACCTAAACATTTATTATTACGACTTTATTTTTTTTCTATTGCTTTTTTACATTTGCATTTGCAAATAGTGGTTGGAAAGATGACTTCATTAAATTGTTACTGTACATGGTGATGTTTCACGGTTAAACATCAGTTCAGGATTGCTCGGTGGCGTTAATCTGTTTGAATACAAATTAGATTTCAGATTGAACTTGTTACGGGAGTTAATAAGGACGGGGCCCCACTAATGCTAAAGTGTTAATTTTCAGCTGTGCAAATCCAGTACTGCAGTTAGGATTGTTATGCAATATTACACCAGCCAGTATGGAAACCTCGCCGGAGGAGTCGGGAGAGTTGGGAGAGAATTGGCGCCGGGGCTTGTTAGGCAAAACTGGCAAAGCTCTGCAAAGCAAACACGACATACAAAATCTGTTGCCATAGGTCAGTAAACCTCAGTCACCAAACACCTAAACATTTTCATTCTGCAACCACTTTTCCGTCACTCATTTATTTATGTAGGACTGTAGCTTTTTTTATTATTTCGAAAAGCCTTTCAGAGCTTAATTTATATTCTTCTTTGTACCTTTTTTTTTTTCCTAAAATTACCAAAGATATTACACAAAGGTAAATTATGTTCTCTGTTATATGCTTTATCTTATGAAGCCAAATATCCTCTTATTGTTGATCAAAGGAGGTTGAAGAATTTAGAGGGAAATGACAAGATGTGGGCTATTGCTAACCTGAGAGGGAAACTGCTCCTTTATTCTAGAAAATTTAGAAGGCCAAGTAGATGTCTGAACCAAAGTTGTTACTTTTTATTTGCAATTCTTTACAGTGACCAAAATGAAAGTCTGTAAAGAGGAACCGAGGAGAGCTTTTGAGGTTAAAACTAGGAATCAGTGTTACTGGGGGAGCTATGAGAAGGGAGCTGAAGAAAGCAAAGACACAATTATTTCATGGAAAATTAGAGTATCAGATAAAGGAGACAGTTTAATAAAACACAGAAGAGAACAGAAAAGCTCCCACAATTTAACTGGACTACATAATGGTATTTCTAGAATAAAAAGGAAAAAAAAATTTTTTGGTCTTTGGTTCTACAGATTGTGTGCCACTTCTGTTCCGGGACTGTGCTGGGATGTCTGCTTTAATTTTGGTTGATCTTGGCACATTTACTCAGTTTTGTTTAGTTTTTGGTCAGCATTTTTCATAAGGAAATAACACTCCTGTCCACTCATAAGCTTTGGTACAAAAAACTTTATTGGCAGTTACTTATATAAAACTCTGCTTTCTGTTTCAAAAAGACAAGGAAAAAAAAAAAGAAAGAAAAAAAAAAAAAAGGGCAGTCTGTGGTCATTTGGAAACATTTTCTTTAAATTTTTTTTTCTTTTTTTTTTCTTTTTTTTTTTTTTAGTTTTGGTTTAAATTATATCCAGGCAGCTTCGTGACGTGCCGGCGGTAGCCAGACAGGGATCATGAGAATTGAGCCCTGTGCTTCAAAACTGAGTGGTTTGCTGGTTAGTTCGGTATTCAGAAGGGGGATAAAAATCTGGTAGATTAGTTCATTCTCAGCATGTGTAGCTAGACATGAGTAAAGATAACAGCATGAGAAAACTGTTAGTACGCATACCTCAGTCCAAACTGTTAGGGAATGAGTAAATAAAAAATACATTTCACTCAGTTGCACTTAGTTGTATGTCTTGCATGCTTAGTCTAAAGACTGTAGCAAAAATAAAAAAAATTAAAAAAAGAGAAAAAGAAACAAAAAATTAGAGTCTAACATATCTGGCAGGTGTTGCAGCCTTGCAGAAGAACCAACTGAAAATCTCAGGCTTTACATCAAGCAAACTTCACTATGATTTTTACAATTCTGATTCTGTATCCCTTTGGATATACAGTTGCTTCTTTAGGGAGGGGTTTATTATGTTGTACATATATATCCCACTGTGTCTGTGTGAGCCTTTGTCTTTTGGGGGGAGGGTGGGGAGGGAGGAAAAGGTGGAAAGGTCCTTTTTTTAGATATCATTCCTCAAAAGGAATAAATGCAGACCTGTTTGTCAAAACACCTTTTGCTTTTTGTGCAACTGCTTTATATTAACTATACTAAAAAATAGCTTTGAAAAAAAAAAAACTACTGTATGTAATGGAATTGCAGAATACGCTGCACATGTATTTTATTTAGTTATCCTTGCTTTAAGAATATTGGATGACATTTGCTGACATGTGGGAGAAAATCCCTGACTTTTTTTTTTCAGCTTTTAAATTGTAACATAGTTGACAGATTTTTTTTTTCTCCTGTTATCATTGATCGAAGCATTTTTGTACAGTTTTTGTGTTTAAGCTGGTTTTTTTGATACTTTCCCACCCCTTCTGTTATCTTACCACTGCCTTTTCTGGCTGTCTTAAACAAAGTTCATATATTTGAAAGGAAAAAAAAATCGTTTAAAAAAAAAATGTTTTTCTCCTGCTGCAGTAAATATTTTGCATGATGAATTCCAGGGTCACACTTTCAAAGTTTATCAGTGAAGTAGTGATTAATAATGGGGAGTGTCAAACTATTGAACTTTTTGTATAAAAAAACAAAAAAAAAACTTTACAAGGTGCCAAGATGTAAAGACAATTTGTTACATGTTTTTTTTCTCAAAGAAAAGCGTACATTATGAAAGTAGTACCATGTATCAGGTAAATCGCTGTCAGGAATGAGAGTCAAAGCCTTCCTTGTCCACAAAAAAAAAAAAAAGTTTGTAAATGTAAAACCTGTTAGGTTTCTGCATTCAACTAGAAGTGAAATGAAAAAAACAAAAAAAAAAAAACAAAAACAAAATCAAGGCTTATGTAGAACAAGTGACCACAAAAAAAAAAATGACCTTTTTTTGATTCTCACTCGCAAGAGTCCCACAGCAGGTCCTGCACCTCCCCTTTCCTGGAGCTCAGCTTCGGGTAGAGACCGGGGCAGGGACGCTGGTTCTACAAATATTGCAGATCATTAGATATTTTATATATATACATACATAAATATATATATATATAAAGTTTTTTAAAATAATTTTGAACTATTGTAGTTTTCAGATCGCCAATAATCTCACGTTCATTATAGCATGGGAAAAAAAAACAACCAAACGTGTTTAAACTCTTTTGAAATCCTTTGGTACCTTTGGTTAATGAACTCAGAGTGATTTTTTAGATGTTTCAGAAGTCATTTAGTATTCTAGTCTTGCGAGGTGAATTTGCAGTTCAGGACTGCATTTTAATGGGCCCAGAACAGGTAACCAAGTATCTTCTACCCATAAGCCTTGATGAAAATGGTACAGTCCAGACTGTTAGCATGGTGCTTCGTGTGTATGTGCTGCCAGTAACAAGATTTTTTTTTTTTTTTTTGATAAGGCATAAAAGAAACTCATTCCTTACATCAACTGTAATTCCATCATTCCATGTCTGTTGATACAGACAATAAAAAATGTTGTGTAGTCAGTACTAATTACTGACATTATAGCATTCTCAAATGCAATAAAAATGCTGGTTGTTCACACTGGTAATGCAAGTTGCCATGTCCGAAGTTCTTGTTTTGTTGTTCCCCCCACAGTGACTCTGATGTCACATCCCGTGGTCCCTGATCCGTGGGTACCTCAGCCATGCCCGAGCTCATTCATGGATGGACAAATCTCATCTCTTTCCTTGAGTCTCCCCCAAGTACACACATCCAAGTACAAAATATTTTAGTGGTGGATTCGTGGCCAGTCTGTACAGGGCAGTTGGGTGAGGCTGGAGCGCTGGAAGCAAGGAAGACACTGTCACTGAAGGAATCAATCCTCTTTTCCAAAGAAGTCCTTCAGTTTTGCCCACTGGGGTCACAGGGGGTTATTTGTTTTCTCAAAGGGAGGGGTTGGGGTCTTCACCCTGCAGCTCCTTCCAGTGCAGTGCCCTGATGGGAATGGTGCTGCTGGCTTTGGTAGGAAGGGCTGGGAATTTGCACTGCACCCTGCCAAAAGGGGTTTGCCGGATCAACCCCTTGGTCCATAAAACTGTGAGGAGCAACGTCCCAGCAGGCACTGTCACCTGAGACAAACTGAAGGAAAAACCCACCTTCTTTTTCTTTCGAGTAAGCACACATTTATTTTCCTCATCAAGTTTTGTAAAGAAAAATAAAATGTTTAATAACTAGCATTAGCAGCAAACTGAAATTTCAGAGGAGAGATTTTTCATGAATAATTCATTAAAATTTCACATCTGCAAGATTAGTCATCCAAATAAAATGCTAATGTCAAAAACATGCACCGTCTATAATATTCTCATCAAGAAATCTTTTTGCATATAATGATAAATGCTTAAATTAGTACAAATGATTTTATAAAAATATTCTATCATAAAATTATACCAGATAACTATTTTTTGGGGGGAGGGGGAGGGGAACTTTGCACACTCATTATAGTGTGTCCCCAAATGGTACGGCCTGGTAGATTTTAATAATCAAAATACAGAGAATACAAATTCGGCCTTGGTTGTGTGGTGCACTTCCATCACCAGTGAGATTTTAGTAAACTGGAGAGGATTTGCGGGATTAAATTTTCCAAAGTCACAGGCAGGGGGGATTGAGCCAGAAGCTGCTGTTTGGTATGGGGTGCATTGTAAAATGGGGAGTCAGCTCCGGGTAGGAAATGTGTCCCTGGATGAGCCCCAGCAGGGCCCTCAGCCTCTCCTGGGGGACACTGTCCCCACACAGGTCACCAGCAGGCAGGTCAGGGGCTACAAAGCCATCACAGATTAATTGGCTGCTCCACCTCCCTGGGCATCTCACCTCAGAAAGACAAGTTGGGGTTCCCAATGTCCTGTTTGTCACCTGCTGACTGCCCGTGGGCTCGGGTTTAAGGGGAACTGCTGGGGTGGGTGCCACATGCAGCTTGTGCTGAGCAGCAGGACCAGCATTTCCCCTCCCGTCCCAGGCAGTGCTGCCTGGAGCAGCGGATGGGAATCTGGCCCTTGGCCACCTTCTGTATCATCTTTGTGTTATTAATCACATTTCTCCTCCCTGGCTGCTCCATCACAGAACATCACACAATGCCTTCCTACTCCACCAGCAACAGCCAGCTGGGAAATACCTTTTCCAGGCAGAAACGCTGTTTTCCACCACAGCTGAAAAGCACTTTTATGGGCAGTGGTGAGGCAATGCGTCTCTGAGGAATTTCCAAAGAAAACTGGAGCCTGTGAGTAGTTTTTCTGGGTTTCTCCAGTCCCAGAGGGAAAAAATCAGGAGCTGGAGGCCCAGGAGGACATGGCAGCTGATGTGCTCCTTGCACACCCACCTGCTCTCTGCAGATGATCCCATCAGTGACATTTAACTTGGGCCATGATCACAAAGTCTGACAAACTTCACATTATTGGTTTAATTTAAGAGACTGGCAATTCCTGGTGCCGCTCGCTTGCGCGCAGCCACGCATACACACACCCTTCCTGACAACAAGGTGTAATTAGCCCTTCTTGACCTATTAATCAGGCTCAGTCTTCAATGATGATGTTAAACGTTCATTTAATGGTGTGTTAATCAGGGCTATCTTTCATCCTCGTAGCAGTGGTGGTTAATTCTGGCACATTGAACACTCTTCACCCTCACATAGCCACAAGCCACCATTCTCCCCAGCAGTGATGACCGAGGTGGTGGGATGTGGCCCTCAGGTGTGTTTGCAGCCTCCATGGTGTCCACACCTGGTTTTTACCCAAATCCTGGAGCTCTGGCATAGCAAAGTCCTTCTTTCTGCCCTGTTTTATTACCTTGGCTAGAGATCTTCAAAGCACATGAGCTGCAAATGGCAAACATCACCTTGGGGTATTTACCAATCCCTCCTCCCTTCTTCCACAGGAATTTTCTTTGTCAACTTGAAGAAAAAGGGAAAAAAAAACCCCATTTTGTGCCACTTTGTCAGTATTTATTTAGAGGAGCCCAGTGACCACTTTTTATGCCTCTCAGAAGCATGAAAAACATTTTTTTCTTCAAGTTATAATGTTAATTTGAAGGTAACCGTCCTTTCAAGGATTAATTCCAGCCAAAGCAATAACCATTATTTACCAGAGTTTGACATTTTTATCACTCATCATATTAGCAAATTTCCATTGAAAATGCTAAAATGGTTCGTCATAAGGCACATAACTGCTTTGGCTGTAAAAATGACCAACACAAGTGCCTGTACTCAAACATTAAATTATACTGTAATTAATAAAGACAGTTAAACTGTCTACTAGCAACAGCAATTTAGGTAACCACATTTGATCGGCTATAAATTGTAACTACATTAAAATTCCAGAAATATTAGCAATATGGATTACTTGATGGAAATAGGTGCTGATCACTAACTCTCCTATTTTACAACGGAAGCACAGGTCATGTTGGCCACAAAACTGTGGGCGAAGATCAAGGCTGAGTACTTTTAATCTTGTGAAACAAGCAATTACAAATAGTTGCATCGATTTGTTAAAAAGCTTTAGGTGACATAAATTGTTTCCTGTTTAGCTTATTGCTCTGATACATAAATGTCAGCGAGTCTAATATTAATTAGGGTCACAGAACAACAAGGGTCGGGTGATATAGTGTCTGATCCGGGATGTGTCAATCCTTTGTGGAGGCAAGAGCAGCCCCGGCCCCTCCGCGCTGCCGCGCTCAACGCCTCGTTTTATGTGATGACAAAAGAAAGCAAAGGAAACTGTATTTTAATATGTGAAGTAATTACTTTAGTACTAGTATAATTTTATGGTTTTGGATAAATTACAGTGTTTTCATTCTCCTTCGCTTGCCACATAACATAAAAATCCACATATAGCATCAATAAAATAGAATACTGTTTATAAAGGCTTTCTGCTGCACAAGACCAACACTATTCCTCCTAGCAGATGGAAACTAAGCACACATTTCAGTCTGGTGTGTGTTTCTACACTTAATATTTTTTTTTAAAACTGAAAAATGGGCTGTGCAGGTTATTTACTTAACATAAATCAAATGTATCATATACACTGTTTCTTTGGATTGGCATCCGACTTAGAAAAATACAGTAAGGTCCTGAAAAATCTGGAGAAAATTTATTAAATATGATTTTTACTGTAATAGAATATTAATGTAACCCAATGCTCATTTCCCATTAGGTTGATCCCTTTTTAATACACACATGCTTTTTATTATTTTGCACTCATGCGAAAATTCCACATTCAGAGAGTTTCCATCTCCTTAGGAATGTCTCTGGCAAAGGCACAGTAAGAAATCTTGCACTGAAAAAAAAAATAAATAAAAAATAGACAGCAAATATCGACCGATAAGATGTGGCAAAGTGCTGATGAACTGAAGCAAAAGCCAATGATATAATAAAGGGTAAAAAGGCATTCAGCGCTGCGAGGGGAACAGGAGAAACAATTACACTTTAAACCCCTCCTTCTCACTGCCACTGTACCACAGCACAGATGAAAATGTTTGATTTGCAACATAAAAGATTCATTAATTACCACTTGAATATTTAAAGCTATTTTGCAGACTAACAGAGGTAGATAAAGCACTGAATTAAAACCTCTAATAAAATTGTAAAAATATTTCTGCAAGTTTACCAGCATCGCAATTCCTCCCGGTTTAGGGAGCCAGGCTTGGCTTGTTCAGCAAGGAATTATTTCTTTTTTGAGTGGGAATTTGAGGTAAGATGGAGTGATTGCATGGGGCTATTTGTCTCTCTTTCTCAAATGTTTACAAAATACTTATTTGGATGCTCTCCCTTCACTCATGGCTGTCCTTCATGGGAGAAGTGGCTTTAGAGAACAGAACAGTGGATAGCAAATTTGGCTGAGCCATACATTAATTTTAATACAATTCCATATACAGCAAAAACACATCTAATCATAACTCTGGTCTAATGCTCTCTTTGATATGATATGGGGGGGGGGGGGGGGGGAGGGGGCTAAAAAATCTGTTAATCCTGTTATGATTACCCTTGTTAGACTTTAAAAAAAATAAAAAGAAAAAGAAAAAGAAAAAAAAAAGTGGAGTAGTATCCTCTGTTGCAAGGGTGGAAAGCCAATGGTAGGAAGGGGTATCATGGAAAGCATCTCTGTAACCTTGTGGTAGACCCTGAATTTACCCCATGGAGTAAATACCCTCTGGGATTACGGGACATTTTGTTGAAATTTGGAGATTATAAAGAGCAAATGATGGGTACCCCACACAGAAAGCACACTGTAACTTAAATAAAAATTAAGGATATATATTCATTTGCACAACCTCAGCCTGTGGGCAATACACCCTTAAAGTGCTGTGAGCCCCTCACCAGGCAATGTAAATCTTGGTGGCTCAGGAGCTGAATCTGACACTTGACAATTGCATATGTTAATTTTTACCTGTTTGCATTCAGCTGGCAGTCAGTTGTTTTTTTTTTTTTTTAAAAAAAAAAAAAAAAACACTTTCTATTTTTAAACAAGGGACTGTTTGAAATCCACCACAGTGCAGCGAGGGCTTGATTGCAGGCTGAGGGTTGAAAGATACAGCAACAGCACTTTTAACAGTATGTTAACGATGATGAGTAGAGCCAAAATGTATGGATTTAATTAGAGAAAAACAGTTACAGCTCTTTCTCATTGTCATTAATTTATGCAGTTAGCCAACGAAATTCAAAAAAATGTCCAGTTATATTTGGATGCACCCTTTACACAACTATTCCTGTTTTTGTTGAGTGTCCACACCCGTTAAAAGGATTTTTAAATCATTCCTCTGTACTTGGCTGTGAAATGCCTGATTTCAGATGTTCTGGGTAGGTCCAGAGTGCCCGAGGAGGTGTTGCCAGCCAAGGGACCCCTGTCACAGGCAGCACTGTCTGCCATCACCTGGACTCCACCAACAAACCATAATATCCAGGGCAGTCACTCCCAGTCCTGCCAGAAAGGAAAGGGCGTACTCAAAATACTTGAGGCCTTGCCCTTGCTTATTGTTTTTGGAAAGTCTTTTGTTTTCTTCTTTCGGCTTTGGGTTTTTTTGTTGGTTTTGTTTTGTTGTGCTTTTTTTGTTTTTTTTTTTTTTGTTCAACCCACTAGTTAATGTTCATTTGTGCTGGGCACAATAAAAGCCTGAGCCTGTCAGTTTATATCACACGAGGGGAGGAGCAGTTGGTGATGTTTGAAATATTTTAGACTTTAGAAAAATTCTTGTAGGTGTATTTGCTGTGTTAAAAAAAAAAAAGATTACTCCTGGTAGTTTATGAATAAATTGATGTCTCCTAGCAGTTTATAAATATATATATATATAAAAATACATACATATATATCTATAAATATATATATATATTCCCACATATCCTTTTAATGTGCTTTGATATTTATATAAGAATGAGATTTTGCTAAATAAAGCCTCCTAAAACTTGAAAAGGGGGAATCCCAGGCACTGCAGAACCTGCCCAGCCCCACCTTGTTGGGTACAGACACCCACATGGTTATTAGGGAATGGCAAGAGCTGGATGTGACCTGGCAGTGGCTCATGCCACTCTTTGCCTTTAATATTGAGAGCAGTCCTGTGTATTCCAACAGCAAACGTGCACACACAAACATCCATCACATTTTTGGCTTTGCTGCCTCTGTAGGCAGGCAGGAGGGGAAAATTGTATTCACTGGCCATGAAATGAATTTAAAACAAAAAATCAGAGAAATAAAAAGCGAAGTTTTTTATTATTTTGGCAAGCACTGGGGTTTATTTTTCACTTACTTGTTGGGTTGGGTTTTTTCCCCTGTTTCCTAGACGTACTGGACAGACTTGCACTGTGCATAATTACATGGGCAGAGTCTGGAGAGCTTTCCAAACACATGATGTTTATACCTCATGCTCACACTGGCTATTTTTAAATATGGCTACTTTCTGCTGCATTTTCAAAGCTTCTCCTGACACCTCATGCAGTCTGGAGCACTCTCACCTGTTTACACCACCACCAAGTGCTGGCGAATTCAAAACAAAAACATCTGATAAAAATCAAATATTATGTTGCTAACTGCAAAGTTCATTTCTCCTCAGAAGTCCGTCTTTAATTATAAAACCCGCATAACCCATTTCCTTTGGTGTGCAGAAAGGTGTGTAATTAAACTATCAGCATAATACCTTTCTACATGTAAAACCTGCACTTATGAACTTTAACTGCTGAATAAGAACTCCTATTACATGACCATTAAGTATTATGAATAAAGCAAGTCATTGTAGTACTTGATTAATTTTTATGCACTAACCATTGTGTTCTGCACAAATTTGGTTTCTTTGGTTTCTTTTTTTGGTAGGTGTCCTTTCTTCTCTCAGCCATCCTGCTAAGGTTGTGCTCCATCCCTCCATGCTTCTCTCCTGCCTGTGGCCATGCCCAGCTCTGTGTGGCCTTTCTGTGGTCATCATGGGGGAGGAGGGAGTTTTGCTCTGTCTCTGTGATATCCCCAGTGGGTATTTCTGTGGTGCTGTGGCCAGTGAAGGGGGCACAGGAAGGCAGTGGGACCAGGTCCCCTCCATGCGAGAACTTGGTGCAGACTGAGCCTTGACTTCCTTGTCTCATCTTTGAGTGGGCTGGGGAGTTACTGTCAGCTGGGTGGTTTTTAACTGATAAGGAATATCAGATTTGTCTTCTTTCATGTGGATGTGGCAGCAGACCCTCAGAGGACAGCCTTTGTGCTGTTTGTAGGACCCCAGGAGCTTTGCCTTGTATCTGTTACCTCCCTCCCTGGTTCTCCCAAAAATGTCTCCACCACATATCAGCCTCTTGCCAAGAGAAGTGGGAAAGGAAAAATAAACATCCCAGCTAAAACCCATAACTCCAAAACCCTAATTGTCAGCAGGACCGAGTGTGCCAAGATGCTGAGGAGGATTCTGTGGTGCTGGTCCTGGCTGCCAAGGAGCCTGCACTCCATAGCCCAGAGGACATCTCCAGGACATCTCCCACCCTACGTGCAAACATTCAGGCCCCCGAGCCATTATTCATCAGCTCCTTGCAGCCACGCTCCCATATGCTGCCTGATGATTATATTGAGGCTGATCTTTGAAGTCTGGAGTCAGGAAGTTGAGCTCAGTTATAATCAATAGCATTTCCAGCTCTTGGAAATCTGCACTAACCACTCAAGGCAGCCAGCCCGCATTATGTCCTTGTCATATGTATATATTTGCATGTTCATTAGCCATGTAGTAGCACAGCTGTATGTGGTTTCATTTAGCTTTTAATTATCTTCTTTGGGTTAGTGTTTTCATCTCTACCAGACTTAGCAAAGAACAGAAAATCACTTAGGCAAAATAAACGCTGCTGAGCAGGTCTGGGGCAAGGAGTGCTATTTCCTTGTGCATCCTACTGTTCCATTGCAAAAGAAATGTTTGGTTCAAAAGTTCCAACTTACATTAATAATAAATCTGTCTCTTCATTTCCCCCATCATTTGCTTATCTTATTCAGGTGGTTGTGGGTGTAATTTTTCATTTGCAGCAGGTGTTTTTTTACATATTAGATAAACTCCATCCTTACAATCCTTGGCATGGATGTTTGTATTTGCTCCAACAGCTGCTGTTCCAAAGCTCGCTCGTACACAGATCAAGGCATCCTCCTCTTTTGATGGAAGTGACTCATACCTCAGATGAGCTGAAAAAAATACCATGGTCAGCTGCAGACACCTGCATTCATGCTCTGGGTTTAAAAGTTAGGATGTGGGTTCAAGCTAATTTTGTGCTCTTCGGATTTTTATATGACACCCTTTATTTTGGTTTCTGAGAAATTTCCATTAGTAAGAACAAAACAAGGTGACTAATTTCTCTGCTGAACTTTCTTCTCCTTTCCTCCCACCCCGCCCAATAAACAAAGAAAAAAAAAAAAAAACCCCGTGATTTATTTCATTCACTTCAATTACTTGTAACAAGGCCAGCCCCTGGGGTCAAAGGCTCAGGGGTCATCTTTGGTTTAACAAGCAGTGAGGTTATCTGTGCAGACTGGGGTAGGATGCCGAGTCCCCCTCCTCAATGCTCAAGTCCCTGGTGTGCACAGCATCAAGGCCTAGAGGAAGTGTTGATGGAGAGGCCAATCTTATTTCACGGGAGCGACAATGAGAACTGACCTTTGAATGTGCAGTGGCTTGAGAGCAGCCGTGGTGAGGAGTGAAGGATGGTGCAGCAGGAGTGGTGCTCACAGAGCTTCAGCCAAATGCAGCCAAGTGCTTTCAGTACCATGGGATGGATGTACCTTCCTGTCATGCTCCAACCACAACACAATCTCAGCTCTGCTGTCTGAAATTAAGAATTTAATTTTTTTTTTTTCTCTTACAAACATAGTGGAGTAGAAACACAGACATGGCAAGAACCTGGAAGTGTCCTCCACTGCTGGCTATTTCACAGGGCTGTGGGCTCCTCCTTGGCTACTGGAGGACAGCACTGGCCTTCTGCAGGAAAACACACCACCTGACTGATCTGCTGATCAGCTTGTGCTCTTCAAAAGAGCCCCTTGAATCAGCTCAGGGCAAAAGTCACAGTTAAAAAGTGCCCACTAGTACAGGTATATTAGTCCACCTTCATCCTTACTGTAAGTGATCCCTAACAGCCTCTCAATGTTGAGCAGAGCACATATCAGGTGGATGAGTTAAACCAAGACCTACCTGGCTCTTTCAGTGGTGGTTGCTGGCATTTGCCTGCCTTTCACAGTTTTTTTCTTTCTTGGTTGAAAGAGTGAGACACACTCGGTGCTGATGCAAGGAGGCACAACTTCACTGGAGCTGACAGTTCTGTTTTCCTGTTACACCAGTGGTTTATTTGGAGAGGATTTCCCAAGTATCTGTTGGGGAATTGGAGCCAGGCAGCTGGGAGCAGATGGTATCTTATCAAAGGGTGATAATTGTTCATGAATTAGACTCCTCTGCATCACCTTCCTCTCACAGACCCAGAGCAATATCTGGAGCTGGCCTCTGCTTGCCATTTCAGCAGCTCTCCTGTAGCAAGGAAAATATATTTTTATAGTTTGCTTACCTTGACACTTCCAACATTTTCCCAGCAAGCTGAAGGTGTAATTAAATGACATGCCAGATGCTGGTGTGCTTTATATTATACCACCTCTCAGCTGGGCTACTGAAAGGGAATGAATGGAGTCTTAAGACAGCTCTCCTATAGATAGTTATTATCTCTTTTCAATAAAGAATGGGTAAGGTTGAGCAGAATGTCAGTAAACCTGTAATTTTCTAGCCTTTCAGTTACCTCTGTTCTTCTGATCCACCAGTGATGTGAAGTTTTGTTGTACTTTGTTCCGTCAATTATGGCATCACTCCAAGAAGGTGGCGGGCTCCTGCCTCGCATATGCATATTTATGATAAGGTATGTTCTGATCTTCCTGTTGTGCCTGAAACCAGGTGTTCTGGGCCTTTTGAGGTGGGTTTGCAGCACGGCCTCTTTTGGGCAACGAAGCTTTTGGGGTGAAGCTTTTTAGCTGTAGGCTGAGAAAACAAAAGCTTGTTGGGAAAATGACAGCCAAGTTTCATAACTTCAAACTTAAAGAAACAGAATTATTTTTGTAACTTTAATAATAGGATTTCTAGAATGTATTTGCTTAGTTCACTGTATCTGCTACCTCAGAAGATGGATCTGGTGTATCTCTTGGCTGTTGCACTCAGGTTTTAGACTATTCAGTTTTCAGCTTCACAGGACACCAGCCCAGTTTTCAGGGAGATAAGATGTTGGCTGACACAAAACAAACTTGCCAGTGAGATTTATTTACTTACTTGGAAGTGGAAATGTTGTTTTAATAATCCAGCCAGCCCAGGAGTGGAGGTGTTGAACATTCTCATGGCTGGCCTGGAGAAGGGTTTGCTGTAGCCTGGTGTGGTCCCCCCTCTGCCAGCAAAGTGTGCTCTGCATGGAGGGCAGGCAACCAAGCCAGGGAAGGAGAGAACTGCAGGAGCAAGGACTGTTTTCCTTTCCCAAACTTCGACAATTCTTCATCTAGATATTTATATTTATCAAGAGCATGTGAGACAGAATGTTTTAAGACCAATGTTTTTAATGGGTTGGTGACTCCTGGTTGTCTGGAGGGTCAGTGACACTGGCCAGCCCCAGCTCACACACAGAGCACTAAGTCCACAAGCAGCCAACAAGGTTCTCCTCTGCTCTTTTGGGGAGCGATGTTCCATTTGACAGAAGAAAGCAGCAGCTGAAACTTTCACATGCTGTCAGTTCAGTGAGTGCAGGGCACCTCTTTCAGAAGTGAGGTGTGTTCATAATTAAAGATTAATTTACTAGCACTAAACCCAAAGCTTTCCTCAAAGTCTACTGTCAACAGACACGCTCCCTTTCAGTGACATTTGCATTTCTAATTGGGACTGCTTATTACCAGAAAGCCTCTGCAGCTGAGATTTAATTTTATATATTTACTGGTTGTTCTCTTCCACCAGTGCCCTGCAACTGGTATTATCCAGTCTCCCTTGCAGGGTGTGGGTGCCTCTGAGTGGGCACAACTTCACCCTCCCAGATGGGCAGGAGCACATGCATGTCAGGAAGCCACAATGTGCCTCAGGAAGATGTCTTGTCAGTGAGAAATGCTAAAAAGGTCAGTCCATATAGAGCAACCAGACTTGGAGGAGCAAGATCAGAAATGGAGAAGGCCAGCACTCTGATTTTGTGCCATGGCTAATGTTTTCTCTGTTCTTTCAAACTGGAATATTTCTACTTCAGAAAATACATTTAGATTTAGAAATCTTAATAGACATGTGAATCATTTTCCTTCTCTAATTTACTGATTGATATTTTTTTTCTTCTGTCCTGGAAGAACTGATATTAAGAACTCTATTTAACAAGTTGCAGCACACCTTTTAGACCCTTAGTAACAGGAAATTGCTAATAAGTGGGCTTCCATGTCATGGTGCTCCCCATCCCTATTTCCTGCTTCAGGGCAGGTATGAAATCCAAGGGCAAAGTCCTGTACACGCCATGAGAGAGACAGTGCCTGCCCAGAAGAGATCGCTGCTGGAGTAGACAGGAAAGAAAGGAAATATTATTATTCCTCTTTAACAGATGGGAAACCAAGGCGCAGAGAGTTGAAGAGGCTTGCCAAAAGTCAGACAGAAATCTGAAAACAGCCAGGAACCGAATCCAGGTCTGCTGAGACTCAGGCCAGTGCCTTAATCACTCGACTCCTCATAGTTATTATATTTCGCTAGGATAGACTATGAAATTTCTGCCTCTAGCTATAGCTACAGTGCTCCTACAGCATCTTCTACCCTCCATGTAATTTTTTTCCCTTTCCCCCCCGCCATATGTGTCAAAAAGTCCCTCTCCTTGCTTATGAAGGTGCTCAGCAAAGCTCTGCCTTTCTTTGTGTGCTCCAGCCCTGACCTTCCTCACAAACAAATTCCTTTCTTTTCCAGCACTGATTCCATTTGCCCGCAGCCTTGTGACAATTCCTGCCTGGTGCTGAAAGTGCCGTAGATGTCTACAGAACCTTCACAATGCTGCTGTGAAAACCTCCCAAACTGAGGTGCTCAATCCCCTGGAAAGGAAGAATTTGTAGGTACTCCCACACATTCCAGCCCAAAGCCTGGCCACAGACCCCTGCACACAGCTCAGTGCTGCAGGAGTTTAAGCAAAGAGCTTTATGCAAATCCTCTCCTATCCATCATGGAGGGGAGTCCTTCATACTTCAGGAATGATGGGAGAAACAATCTATCGATATTCCATAATGAGCATAAATGCCCTTTATAAATTGTTTCCCTTTTATTGACTCTAAAGCAAATGTAGCTGTGAATGCTGTACATTAATACATTTTATACCTTCTAATGGTTTGATGGCCTCATATATCCAGTAACGCTGAGAATAATCATTAGATTGTAAGGAGTGCAAAATATGTTTTATCACTTGAAAATGGAATTCCTTCTTGAAAGGTAAAACCAGTGGTAGATCATTGATTTGAAAGGTCAGGGTTAAAAAGCTTATTAACGACTGGGTTAAGCTCTAGTAAAATTCTTTGTTTTACTCAGCTGTATGAAGCATTTAGCTAAGTGAGACTCTTCATTAGGACATTAGTGCTTTTATACTAGCTGTGTAAGGTAAGAATCAGTAATTTCCAGCTTATGTTCAGGAAAAAGGCATCGAAAGTGGCACACACTCCAAATAACACCAGGTGACATGTGGCCGTGGGTGCAATGGAAAACAACTGCTGCAGCATCCAGGGGTGGAGGCAGCTGGTGTGTGCAATCCCTGCCTCTCCCTGTCGTGTGTGGTGACCCCCAAGCAGGCCTTGGCCAGGCACATTAATCAGGTTATCAGATATATCAGGTTTTCAGATATATTAGGTTTTCAGATGTATCAGGGAGTATAGCAGACGACCAGGTAGAAATACTGGCTTGGGTTCCAGATGCCTCATAGCTGTGTCAGGACACCACAGTGCTGAGTTAATGAGCCCCAGCTCCCTACAGGGCTCTGGATTAGCTAAAGTACGAGGTTCACAGGGCTGCAATGCTTCCTGCCTCTGAGACAGGGAGTTTCTGCCCAGGGACAATGTGCCTGCCCCTCTCGCCATTCCCTGATGTCCCAGCACATGGAGAAAGGCTCTGTATTACGGGTACAACAACAGTGCCAGCTCAAGCTCATTGTGGTTGCCCTCTATCCCTCTCAGCCATCAAAGAAGCACAGACAGATCCCAGAAGAAAGGCAGGGTGGGACCATGGCAGGGGATACTGCTCAAGAGTGATGGGAATTTTTAGGCCACATGGGAAATGTGGGTATTTCAAGGCCCACATGAGCAGAAATGTTCATGCCAGATGAAAATAAGAAAGGTGGTGTCCCAGCACCACACTGAGCTGACCCTGAAGAAGTAGAAATAATTAGGAAGAAATTCTGACCTGTGAGGGTGGTGAGAACTTGGCACAGATTACCCAGAGAAGCTGTGGCTGCTCCGTCCTGGGAGTGTTCAAAGCCAGGTCAGGTGGGGCTTGGATCAGCCTGGTCTAGTGGAAAGTGTCCCTGCCCGTGGCAGAGGGGTTGGAATGAGAGAGGTTCAATCTGGAGAGAGAAGAAAAAAATAAAATCCCTGTAAGGATCATTAATCACTGGACTGGGCTGTCCAACTCTGTTGTGGAATCCCTGAACCTGGATGTTTTCAAGACCTGAGGGGCCACAACCCAGAGCACAACTGTCACCAGCCCCTCAAGGAATGTTCTCTAAAATCCCACAATAGAAGGCAGTGCCAGTGGAAAATGTAGCAGAGATTTCCAAAGATGCCACAGATTCCAAAAGCTGCAATGTCAAAACCACTTTCTGGCTCTGTCAGTTCAGCATTTCACAGACATTTATTGTGGATAGAACAGAGGAAATCCAGTTGGAAGAGACCTACCAGGATCATCAAGTCCACCTCAGTGCTGATCAAAATTTAAAGCCTGTTAATGACAATTTTGCCTGTTTGTAAGGCACTGACCAGCCTGGGGCATTGACCTCTCTTGGAAGATGGCTCCATTGTTTCTCTTGAAGGATCATGAAGATTATTCTTTTGCCAGTATCTTCTTCCTACACTTGTCCTCATCATTTGCTACTTGTTTCTAACAAAAAAGAGAGGCCTAAAACTCTGTCATACCATGTTAAGAAGGCTTTTAAATGTTTTTAATGGAACAAAATAACAATACAGAATATAATATCCACAGCATGTGCTTGGTGCAATGTAATTGCTCTGGGATACTCAATTCTTTTCATATAAAGCAGCCATACCAACCCAACCATCGGAACAACTTTAATATTTTATAGTGAAATTAAATTGCAGATTAAAACAGATGGTTTGAACATTTCATTACCAGCCATGGTGCTTATTTGCTGACCATTGGCTGGTATATGTAAACATATAAAAAGCAAAAGAGCCCTTGGATACAAACCATACTCTCCCTCAGCTTTTCATTCATGGTTACAGCATGGTTATGAATGTTATGGATCCAGACAGGGTCTTTAAATGTGCTGAATTCAATTTACTTGTACTGATGAAAGGAAGAGGTCATGGAAAGTGCAGAATGGGTGGGAAGAGTATAGAATATTTGTTAATTGTCCTGCCAATGCATTTCAGCTCACAGCTAGGCAAGTCCAGAGCTTCTGCACCTTCGTGCCACAGAAACCTGGCACCAGCCATCTGCCAGGACACCTTCCACTATCCCAGGGTGCTCCAAGCCCTGTCCAACTTGGCCTTCAACACTTCCAGAGGTAGAGCAGCCACAGCTTCTCTGGGTAACCTGTGCCACAGCCTCACCACTCTCAGAGGGAAGCATTTCTTCCTAATACCTAATCTAAACCTACTGTCCATCAGTCTGAAGCCATTACTCTCGTCCTGTCTCTCCAGGCTAAGGTAAACAGTCTCTCTCTATCTTTCTTGTAGCTCCCTCCAAGTACTGAAGGCCAAAATTAGGTGTCCCCAGAGCCTTTTTTCCAGGTTGAGCCATCCCTGTGCTACAGGACAGGGCTGGCAGCTTGTGACAGAGAGGGCAGCACCACCAGCCCATCAAACAAGAACAACCTGTCTTCACTGAACGAGTTAACTCTGCCTTCAGAGCCATTAAATAAAACCTTCACAATTACAGCAAGTATTTCCCCATGTTTTCAATGTACCAGCTGCACTCAGCAATGTTGCCCCAGGTATTTAATTTTTCAGATATTGTCAAACAAACAGAATTCTACTCTAAAAATAATTATGAACAAATCTATAAATGTATTTAGCTTTGGCAGAGCTGAAGTGAATAGATGTTTTTTAAAAGTGTAGAAGCCATGCTTTAAGACGTTTTCCATGCTGGTTACTGCTGGGTTGGTGAAAATGTAAGGATTTCAGGAAGCACGAGGATGAGCCAAGGATATTCTGTTTTACCACCACTGCATGATGCAGTAATATCATAAAGGAATATTAGCACCTAGCAAGAACACAGCATGTACATTACAACTTAAGGATTAGGATAGGACACATTTCTCCTCTGCTGACAGTACATCCAGCAATCCCAGTCAGGATTTCCATCCAAAAGAGTCAAGTCTGAATGAGCCTGGGCATCTGCTGCCCAAAGGATTGGAAAAGAGGTTTGTGTTTGCACAGCTTTAGGGGAAAAAAATTCAAGCTTTGTGCTAAGAATCTTGTGATACTCTTGGAGAGATGCAAAAAAATGGAAAGGTTCTGGGGGTAGATACAGTCAGCAAAACAAACAAATAGAAATCATTAAGTTTGCCCTCACTCTCCCAGTTCAGTGTTGGAGCTTCTGGTGGGTTTTATGTATTTAAGATCTGACCAGAACTTCCAGCTATGAGGGCAACATCTTTTCTTGACTGGTACTTGACTGGGCTTGCTGGGAGCACTGGTTCCAGCACTGCTCCTACGCAGTCACTGACTCAGTGTGAATTACCCCAGCTCTGGGGAATAATGGACATCAGTCACACAGGACAGTGCAGGGCCTCATTTCCTGCACAGGGGCTGAAACCTTGAAACAATGATGTGCAAAGACACTTTCACAGGTGTCCACATCTGCTTCCCAATTTAAACCTTAAACCCTGGTTCTGCAAGGGCTTTAAGGAAACAATTTTCCAAAGAGGAAAGGACAGGGGAAGGCATTAGAGGCAGAGGATCACCTTCTTGTGACACTGCTCTTTCAGGATCATAGCAGCATCTTCAGACACATAATCCTTGATCCTTGTGTGTTAGAGCTATCATGCAGAAAAGTTTGTTCAAATAATAGCATATTGTTGACAACAAACTAGAAGAGCTATTTAAAAAGAAAATACCGTACAATGCATGCTTAAAAGGGTAAGAAAAAACCCCAAACCGAATTGTATTTTAAAAATCAGTATTTATCAATAGTCCCAGCTATAACTGGAGATTCACAGCATGGATGCTGAAAGAATGGAGACAGCATGGTAATGAAAAAAGCGTATCCATCATCAACAATACAATACTTACTGTGACCTAAGGTCAGGTTTGTACAGTTACACCAGATGTTAGATTTCAGCCGTTCTTTGAAATGAAGAAACACAATGGTTACTATTCCTGTAGTGTTGTGGATTTCATTAAACAACACGTTTATCTTTCAGCTTTAAAATGTAGAGCAAGATTAGGATATTCTAACATTTAGGTTTCAGAAGGATCCAGTAAGCATAATATAAAGTAGGGGGGTGGCTCTATAAAAGAATTCCTATTTTGAATGCAACAGCCAGATCTTTCCTGTGGCAAAACTGAGAGGCAGCAAAGGGAAGGGTGAAAGAAGCAGATGCAGTAAATAGCTCTAATGGTGTGGCTGTTTATAAATCAGCCCAGGACAGGGTGTGCATGGCCCTGGGGATGCCCTGCCCCCTGACACTGTGAGAGCAACCGTGACTCTGAACAGGGCTTGCTCTTCTCTGTGCTTTAGCTTTTTTCCTCCTTTCTTCCTTCTCAAGCGATAACAGAGGAGTGGGGCCATCATTAGAAGAGCCTGACCTGAAAAGAGGCTGGAATTGCTTAGGGTTTCCTTTGGTCATCCCCTCTGAACTAGACTGGTCCAGCCCTGGCTGCTCTGATGCCTCTGAGCTCAGCCCATTTCTTCAAATAGCAAACATTCCCTTGCAATGTATTCCCTTACCTTCTTTATCTAAGGTCCCTTTAGCAGTCACTGTGATTTTATACAGTTGTATAGCTAATTTATTATACATGCATGTATTTGTATATGAATATAGTATATGCTACATATATATATAATTATACATACACGCACATATACAAATACACACATATTAGCCTTAAGAAATAACTGCCACCCTGAAATCATATTCTCAGTCATTACTATTAATCAGGAATACTCACATTCTCAGGCTGAACAGAAGAGACAAAAGGCAGGCTTACAGTAGCTACCAAGAAGCCTTTAGATTATCCCCTCCTCTGTCTTCTTCAGCCTACAACTCTGCATTGTTTATAAACAAACCCTGTTTTGGACAAAGTAGTTAAGGCAGAGGAGCAAGGTCCATGTCCTGAATTATTTCATTAAAAATTAAAGCTTTGTAAAAGTGTACACATTTCATTAACTTTGCATCGCAGGCTTTGCAAATATTCTAAGGGATGCTAATCTCCTGGCTTTAATTAGATTGAAGGTCTCTTGCAAAGGCTATCATTTTAATATAAAATGAACGATCTTTTAAGCTTTTTGAATTAGAAAACAAGAACTCCCATTTTAGATCAACAGTTACACACTGAAACAAAAGAGTTTTGGATTTTTTGCAAAGTTAAGGTTTTTGCACTACCTACCGTGCAATTGTAGAAGTCAGGCAGTGCACACATTCTGTCCGGGGTATGCTCATAGAATCATACACTGGCTTTGGTGGGAAGGTTCCTTAAAAGATCATCTTGGTCCATCCCCCTGCCATGGCAAGGACACCTTTCACTGTCCCAGGCTGCTCCAAGCCCTGTCCAGCCTGGCCTTGGACACTTCCAGGGATGGGGCAGCCACAGCTTCTCTGGGCAACCTGTGCCTGGGCCTCACCACCCTCCCACAGAAGAAATTTTCCCAATGTCAAATCTGAACACCTTCATTTTGCAGCCATTCCCCCTTGTCCTGTCACTACATGCTTTTGTAGATAAGGTCTCTCCATCTTTCTTGTAGCCCCCACAACAGACAGAGACACCCCCACATCCCAGTCCTCGGCAGCCAACACCTCTTTTACACTAATTCCACCCCAGAACTTCCCCTGGATCAGGGCCTTGCTGGCACACTGACTCTGTCTTTCTTCCTCTAGTGACTTTCTGTGCAATATCAAGTTGACTCCCAGAAGACTTGCTCAGAGTGACCCCAGAGGAGCAGATCTAGAGAGGAGAGGAGCAGGGCACTGCCTGTGGGCACTGCCTGTGGGACATGCTCACTGCTGTGAGCATGGGATAACATCTCAGCCCAGCACTGAACTTATCTTCCCTACCAAGGACTGCACTGAACTATTTTAAATCTGCAGTTCTCATCTGCCCCTGTTCTCCTGCTATTATCCCCTGCTAGGAGACGAATTTTTATATTTCTGACCAAGATGCAATCTTCTTTCCCTTATCAAACATAATAGAAAATGCTGTAGTTACAGAATAACAAACTCATCTCCTGGATAGATGTCAATCTATTTTTAAGTGTGGGATCAGCTTGGGAGCTGCCTGTGACAGTGTATCACTTCATGCCAACATGGTGCCTCCTCATTTCTTATTTCACTCACCTCCAGCCCCCTGCCTTTGGCACACATTGCCTTGGGTGTTGCTCCTTTTCCCTCTTCAGCTGGTTCCCCTCTGCATGCAGAGGGCCCAATCCTGCCTGCTCCCACCTTACAGGTTCCAGTTCAGGTAAATGGATGCTCCTGCTTTTGTGCTGTTTCAGGCTTCAGCCCTGTCCAGTTACTTCCAGCTATGCTCATCCAAGCCCAGAAATTGCTTGTACAGCTGTGCAGTTCAGCTTTGCACACTTTGCTGTTGGACTTTTGGACCCATAATACACTTATAAACAATCTTACTCTGTCCTTTGAGGATCACATTTTGGAGGTGAACATATTATTCATGGAACCGTGGAATGGTTTTGGTTGGAAGGGAGCTTAAAGCTCATCTTGTTCCAAACCCTGCCATGGACAGGGACATCTTCCACTGTCCCAGGCAGCTCCAAGCCCTGTCCAGCCTGGCCTTGGGTGCTGCTCTAGTAGGGCAACCTGTACTAGTGCCTCACCACCCTCACAGCAAAGAATTTCATCCTGATATCTAATCCAAATCTGCTCTTTTTCAGTTTCTTTATAGTCAGATACAGGGCAGGCTGCTTTATGGAATCTGACTGCAGAGAGAGTCTTGCAGAACCCCTTTACTCGTATTTGTGGGGAACAGACACCCAAATCTACTGCTAGCACTAAATCCAGTTGGAATACTAGTTAATTAAATAATGACTTTTTTTTCCTTTCTTTCAGTTCATCATTCATACCAATGATGTATGGGTGTACAGACTCTTCAAAACTAAGAGGGCTAAGCTCCAGGTATAAATTTAATTAATCAATAATTATAATTTTTAAACAATCTTGATTTATTAAAAATTGACCTCCAGAAAAAGACCTGACTCCATTAATGTCTGTGCTTAGTTCTCTGCTGCTGACAGTCTTGCTGGGCAAGTTTCCTTTAAGAGCACAAAGTCCTCAATTTCATTTCTCCAGTTCCCTAATTTTGATTCAGAGCCACATCTTTGTTTAAAGGTTTATGTAGATAAACCTCAATTTTGTCAATCTCAATTTTGTATAAGAAGTAGGATCAACTTCTAATTTCCAATGTTAAATCCTACGCTCTACTTTCCACTGCAATATTCTTGAGATGACTGTTCCAGGTTACATCCCATGCTGGGTTCAACACTTAGAATAAACTAAAGTAACAGTAACTTCATTTACTCATTAAGAACACGGGTTTGCTCTGAAACTACCTGATATGCAGTGAGATTTCAAAGTTCAGGTGAAGATATGCAACTGTGGCATGGGCGATAACAATGACATTGGGGACTGCCCAAAATATAAATTCTCTGCTTTCCTATTGCTCAAGGACACACAATAATACAAGTAACATTTTGTGATAGCCTGTATATGAAACAGATATGAAAGATCTTCCCAGGGAGTGCCCAGCTGCTTGATAACGGGATGTCATTTTAAACACCTAGTGAGAGGTGAAAACTTATTGGCCACCCTATTTTCTTCAGTATAGAACCTATTGAAAGTATTCCTGGGGAGGCTGTTACATACCCAAACATCAGCAGAGGATCAGCACAGGGGCTTGAGGCTGCTGGGCTGCCAGGATGCTGCACTTCCCTCCTGAGAGCATTGATCCATGAGGGTGCAGCTGGGTAGTGAGCTCTGGAGAGTTCTGGCTGTAGGGAAAAAAAAAGCTCTGGCTTTTCCAACCTCACCTCTGCTGCAGACAACCAGTAACCACGCGCATTGCATTCCCCTTCCTCGCAGAGCAGTGCAAGAAGACACATGCATTAGCACAGCAGATATTTGAATGTTATTAAGGGTGTGAGAAAAGGCCATACTGGAGTAAAACCAAAGTCCACCAAGAGCATTGAACTCCGGGGTTTGGTGCCTAGGAAAAGACAAGGTGCACAGAAAACACAGCACCCACTGCCAGCCAGCCAGGGTTAGCTCCCCTTGACAACATCTCACTCTTCACGTGTCAGATTGACCTAAAAAAGCCTTTTCCTCTACGTGCTCTGACAGGTGTTGTATTTGAACAAATGTTAATAGACAGCATATTAACTCTGACGGCTTCAGATCACCGAGGTATGTGTCTGAGTTTGCATCTCCTGGATAAACATTCCTGACTCTCATCTGCTTTGATCAGTATCACTCACTCTGTGATCCCTGCTCTTCCCCAGCGTCGTGACAAATTTTTGGTTCCGTGTCAACATCAATGTCTCAGTGGCTGTAATTGTGGTTGAGATGGGCCACTTCATCTCAGTATCACATCCTGGTGGTTCACAATTGATCTGAGCACACTCTGAAAGTTTTATGAGCATCCCATTGCCAGGGATTTTTACGATCTTGAAGGCGCAGGAACATTTCTACTACAACAGTACAGAATGGAGGCAGAGAGGGCTACAGCACACTCAGACCCTTTCCTCCTCATATTTCACTTCAAAATCTCTCTTGTTTAACCACTGGGCTGGAAAGGAGGAAGATTTGTGACATTTTTTCAGGCCAAGGTAAGACAGCAGAAAAAATTAATTACAGAATTACAGAATCATCAAGGCTGGAAGAGACCTTCAAGATCATCTAATCCAACTGTCAACCTTGTACTACCATAATCACTCCTATACCATATTCTAAACCATGCTATTCTAAACATGGAAAACTCCCAATGAACAAGGTTGGCATTACACTTTTTACAGGACTCAGAATCTGACACATATTCAATGGGACTGTTGTGTCTCCTGTGTTTCTGCTACTTTTTTTCCCATTTTCTTCTTTAACAGTAGTAGAATATATATTTGGAAACATCCATAGCTTAGCTTCATCAGCTTCAGTAAAGCCATGCTTATTTCTACCATATGAAATTCTGCCTTTAAATTTTAGAGGATATAAGAAAATGCCCTAAAAGAGCTCTAGACTGTACAGTCCACTGATTTTTCTCTGTCTTAAATTCCCCTTGCCCCAAGCTATCACCTCAATTTACTTGTTTGGTTTTTTCCTTCCCCTAGTGACTGGTTTACATCTCAGGTACTTAGAACAAAGAGCATTGTTTTGATCTGTGTTTAAGGCAGCATGCCCTGGAAGCCACTTGCATCGTAGTTAGTATTCTGCCTTTTTAATTTTTTTAAATAGAGACAATTCTTATCTGTTACAACACTAGAGAGAGGCTTTTTTTCTTGCATAGAGACAAGTGCAACATGCAAAAATTCTAGTTGTTAGAGCATGCCACCTAAAAACTAGGCTCATTTTCAAACCACATGCTCCAATTAATAAATAAAGTCTATTAGTACTGAACTATTGATTAAACATAAGAATCAGGGATTCCAGCATCATCTCTTTCTCTGTAGGCTGCTACCTCCACCAGTCCTTATAAGTTAACATTTGAATTGGAATTATCCCTTGTAATTACATTTATATTAATAGAATTAGAAGGCAAACGCTCTTCTGAGTTTTATCTTTGAGTGATAAACTGAATTCTCACTTCAATCTATTGCGCTTGCACAGAGATTTACTGTATGTGAACCTCGTGGTAATTTTGAGATTGAAACTTGGGCAATTCTAGGGACAGACAAGATCAAGAGACAGATTTGTCTGCTCTCAGGTGGCTGTACCCCACAAAGCTTTTCCTTTTCCAAACCCTTATTGGTTGCTCTTAGCAGCCCTTTCTGTAACCCAGTCCTTGCATCAACTGCTTAGTGTGTACAGAAATGTTTATATCCCTTGAGCTCAAGCCTCCTTTACTTTCTCTTCATTTCCCTTTCTTAGAGCCTGTCCATTTGTTCTTGTATTTGACACTAGTTTTCTGACATCTCTCCTAGCTATTCCCCTTAGAATCGTGTATAAAATAATGATGTCCACCCTGAGCTTTCCTCTCTTCAAAAAGCACTGACCTAGTTTCTCTGCTTTTACAGTAGAAGTTCTCCAGTCCCATGTCAACGAGGTTGCCCTGACATATCTTAGCTCTGATAGTTATCTCTCTCTTTTAATAATGGCATCCTGAATGGGGATTATTTCCTCTAAATGCATCTTCATCTGTTCCCTGTAGACTATTTCCTTTTGAGTTACTTCTGATTGATCTGTTTTTGGTGGTAGGGCTACGCAAAGATAGCTCTGATCTTTCTATCCAGGGCCTGACCACAGGTGATGATTCCTGTGGACTTTGGCCAGAATTGGAGCCTTTGATAACATATTCCCCAAACCTGTATAAAACACAATGAAAAAAGCCACAGTTTAAATTGCTCTTTCTTATTATTAATGGAGCAGATCCTCAGCAAGAGTAGTGGGTCACTTAAGTCCTTGGATGTGTGCAGAGATGACAATATTGCCTAGTAGCTACAGAATCGTTATTTTTGTACAGCACCACTCACTTATTTTCCTTCGTTTGCACTACATTCTTTCCTTTCATTATGTCCAGGCTCACCCTTTTTCCTAAAGACCTGACCCTCCATCATCAAAGTGAGGGGGAGATTTCACCTAGGCTTCTGCAGGCACATCATGAAGGCCTGGCTTTTGCTTTGGGTAAGTTTTTAGCATGCTTTGGTTTCTCTCTTTATTTTTTAAATTCACTGCCCATTCCCTTTCATTCCTCTACCCCACTTATTTTTTTATTTATGCCTTTTTTTTTTTTTTTTTTTGTATTCTTTATCCTTTCTCATTGACCTCTGACTGACAAAGTGCTCATGGGCTGTAGAAACTTCCCCTCATCACTTACTGTGATGCTGCTGCAGGAACTGGAGCCACTCTGCTGTCCCTGCAGCCTGGCAGCCTTTGGCTACAGCACGGCTGCCTGCCTTTGGATTGATGTTTGGCATGGTCCCATCACACAGTGCTGAGACAGGAACTCCAGTGCCTTGGGTCTCTCTTCAGGGTCTGCCTGCTGATCTGAGCTGGGATGGGCTGGATGTGAGACTGCTCTGGTTTATGTTTTTGAGCTATCCAGAATGGGTAAGCAATTTTCCTTTCTGATATTTATTGAAGAATGGAGGTGTCCTCCATCACCTGCCTTACTTCAGCCTCAGAAAGTCCTTGCACCAGCTGGTTGCTGTGTAAGGATCATTTCTACTGCGCTGTTTGGGAATAATAAAGTTGACTTCTGTACAGTTTGTCTAATTTTGTGTGGCAAACAGGAACATTTGCTAATTCTGTTTGTACTGGTTGCTCCTTGCAGCAGGGGCCATCCTGCCTGGCTGGGGAGAGGGTGTTGTTTTGCAGGGTGTTAGCTTCCATCACTTGAGATTTGATATTTTTCACAAGTGGGTGCAATCTTGATTTACTGATGTCCCCTTTTTTCTTTCTACTTTTCCCTAAAAATAGATTGTATCTATCTACCAAAAATGTGCAGCTGGTTGGGTAGTTCTTCCAAGTGCTTTCTGTGGAATGAAGGCAGACCAAAATGGCAAAGACATAAATAATTGATTCTGTCCCACTGAAACCCCTGGACTTGTTCCCCAAGCCTGTCTTTCATGTAGATATATTATCTCACTGAGAATTTCTTGTCAAACTATGTTAAGTAAATAAGAGAGGTGAAATATCAGCAACAAAGCTAACAAATGGAGCCGAATGCTCCACTTGAAAGAACAGATCTAGCTGTTTACCATGCTAATCTGAAATGAAATGAAAATGTATGTTTTTCATCTTTTCAGACAACGATCTTCAAATACAGGTAGCTAAGGTCTTTAACAACACAGATTTATTTTTTTTTTCAAGAAAAACCCTATTGTGGAGGTATTTTATGTGTCTGTGTGCCTGGATCAGTGTAGAAACTGAAAAATCTATTATGTTGATAATCTTACCAGACTGAGCCTTTTATCATAATATATTTATGGTTTAATTTGCCTGTTTTATATGTACCCACCTTACTTTCTGACGCTGTGAAGGGGATGCAGGCACTTCCGCATGCTCTGAGGTTTATGCTCCCTTTGCCATACTGAACCCCTTCTCATGGCTGCTCTACGTCTGTTCCACTGCTATCCTCGTGGCCCCACTGTGAGCCCCTTATGAAATCTGGGCAGCAACCAAGCCAGTCAGTCATTAGTAGTTCGTTATCAGTAGCATCTAATATTCGTTGAGTTCCAGTTAGCAATTTTTTGATATTCGGGGAGCCAGGGACTAACTGGGTGTTATTCTTTGCTTCGCAGAGATTAAGCTCGATTTGCAGCCTGGTCCCAGCAGCTTTCCGGAGGGAACATCCTCCCCAGACAGGCTGCACGCTGCTAATTACAAGGGAAATCCTGGCAGTGTCAAAGCCGGTGCCAAAACCTCCCTGATTGCAGCAATGCCGGGATCTCACCAGATGTCTGGATTGTTTATCCATCTGGGGGTTTCTTGCCCGGGTTGTTTGCTGGCCGGCCTTGACCTTCCTGGGGAGCCAGGGCTCCTCTTCCACCCCCGCAGGAGAAGCGCTGCTTCTGACGCAGCCCCGGCCCCCAGCCCCATCTCTGGCTGACGTACCTCTGGCGTTTTCAGCCTGTGACATCCAGAGAGGAAGAGAAGTGTCTCATCCGGCTGTGGCTGTCCCTGCCTTTCCGCTCCTGTCACCCAGACCTGGCACTGGGCTCCCCAGCGACCATCTGCCTCCAGCTCTGGAGGGAGCGCCCAGACAGACAGACCTACAGGAAAAGATGGGTGCGAGCCTCGAGGAACCTAGTTGTTAAGGAGAGACAGGAATATGCAAGTAATTTAATTTTTCATGCAAAACTCTGCTAGGAACTACCAGACTTTCCAAAATGTATTCCAAAGAAATGCAGAGATAGATTCCCGACCGGCATTAATCAGTGCTGATTAAGTCATGAAGCTACCCAATTTCTGCCTGGTGAGTACTTTTCCTGTCATTGATTTATTGCCTTCCTTAGAAAAATAAGACCTGGGAAATAAAGAGTTCAAGTAAATTTGCTCAGTTACCCAGCCAACTGTTGACTGTGGTACCAGGGATAAGAAATGTTCAGGGGAAATTCCTCGTGCACATTCATGCACTGAGGCCAAGAGCAGAGGTGTCCCGTGGGCACTCCAGACCCTCCAGAAGCTGGAGGACACAGCTCAGCTGCAGCAACACATTTAGGGCCTGGGAAGAGCAAGAAGAAGATGGGAGCAGGCTGCCCAAGCTCCCTGGACACCTCTGGGGACACAGCTGATGACAGGTGCCTGCAGACCTGGTGCACCTCTTCCTTCACTGAGGAAGAGGGAAATGGGCTTTTCCTCAGCCTGCCATGAGAATGGCTGTGCTCATGGGTCAGATCCAACACTTGCTACCAGTATTCCTGTTGGTGCCTGGCCATCAGGTGCTGTTTCTCTCCTCATATTTATAAGGAAACTCCTCAGTGTGCATGAATTCAGGCTTGCAGGCTTGGGCTGTGTGGGGGTTATTGTTTTCCTGCAGACACATGGCATTATGGTTAAGTCACTGGATATGGTAACACCACCATCTGGATTTGTTTTTCAAATGACAACACATTATTTGTTAAATACTCTCTACCCCATCTTCTTTAAGATATTTTAAGGATAATTCTGCAGAGGTGTACACAGGACAATTCTTATCAGCTTTATTTGTTTGCCTCACCTGTTTGCCCACAGCTCAATTTAGAGCATTTGTTGCATATTTTCATTAACCTGGTATGACAAACTACTTTCATAAATGTATGAACTACACAGCATGAAGAGTACAGCTGCAAGAGGCCACCTGCTAGGGACAACATGTGGGACTCTCCAAACAACATAAATGTTTTGATTTTGGTGTATCTCTTTTATCACATTACCAGTGGATCTGGGTCTTGTAGGAGCTTGTCCCTTGGAAAAGACATTAGATCCTTTAAAGGATGTATATCACCCATTCCTGAGCAGTTACTAACACTCCAGAACAGAATTTAGGACATGGTTAGCAAATCCATCCATTTGCTATAGTAATTTGCTAAGTATAAGAAAGACCTCTGGTTTAATATGATGGAACAAAGTGAGATAGCTCTACAAGATACAGTAAAATTGCAAGGAAAGGATTTCTTCACACATGGTCTTAAACCCTGTCTCCCTTTTGCCTGTCAAAGGCACACAGAACCTTTGTTTCTCATCCTATGACTCAGCTCAGGATGCAAGTCCCTTGGTGTGCTGTAATCATGCTTTCACAGGGCCAGAATAGGAGCACTTAGAGCTCTATTACCCAAACTGTGCACACACTGACCATACATTTGCTGTATCAGGTGTTTAATGAAAGCTGCCTTGGTACAAACATGAGCCTATTTGCTCGCCAGTGGCTCCTGTCACCAACCTCATTTAGTGACAATGAACAAGAAATTTACTTTTTTTTCTCCAAACCAGAATATTTACATATTTCAGCCCTGAGGCTCAGCCCACCCCACCCTTTACTCCAGATCTTTGCCTCTGCACCACTGCACTAAATAAATTAACAAGTTATCAACAAGACTGCCAGGCCACTATGGCCTCCCCATTACTGAGGCTGTCATTGCCACTCAGGGCTCTGCTGGAACGTGACAACTTCACAGCAGAAGGTCACTCCCCCCAGTCACTCTCTCACTGCTGCTTGGAGGCAACTTTTCTGAGAAATGATTTGTTATGGTAGAATCAGAGGCACATTTGTTAGTTAATTCATTCTGTAAAACTCAAATGAGATGAAAAACAAGCATAGATCTGACAAATGGCATTTAATTATGTCTGAGCCTAAAATTCATAATACATATTTATGCTGCCCTAAGTCATTTGCAGCCAAGGTCCCTTTTATTCTCATAACTGAGTCCATTTACTGATATGGGAAGAGGGTGTTGGTGATGGGTTACTCCATGTCCTTTCACTACTTTGTGCCATCTCCTGCTCTGAACAGGCCATGGGCTTTCCCCAAGTTTACAGTGCAGCAATTCTCTAGGTCTTATTATTCTATACCCTGTGCAAGTAATTCAAAGAACTTATAAGTGCCCAATAGTTTTAAAAGATGAAAGATGAAAATTTCTAATTTCTAATCACATCTTTTCTTTGACTTCTTTGTAGGTGTTTGTTTGAGGCTTTGGGACTTGGAAGATACCAGGATTAGGACTGCCCTGGGACTGTGTCCCTGTCCCTACAACCTCCCACTGTCAGGAAAAGCTGTTTAGTGCAGCAGAGGTGGAGCTGCCTCTACAGTGATACAAGGAGATAGGGTTAGCACAAGCCAAGTAAAAACACGTTGCACTAATGGTGCAGAGGTTTGAGAGAATGTGCAAAGCACAGGCTCCTGGGAAATGGACATTGTCACATGTGGCTCGTTAGCACACTGAAGCTCTGACCTAGCAAATATTTACATGCACTTAAGTGCACATTTGAAAGGGCTAAATATACACCTGCTCCCTGCTTCAGCTGCCAGACATCTCTAGACTGCATTTGGTGCAACTGTCTTTGACTCCAAAACATATGCTGCAGTTGTGCTGAAGATGTAGGTGTATTTTTATAATGGTTTAGTGCTGTTATTGTAAAAGGAAGGAATTTTTTGAGTTCTTCTCTCAACATGTCATAGAGTATCCAACTAGCATCCTGAGCAATGTTTGACTGGAGAGACTTAGGAGAATTTTGGGCTTCTCCCCCTCTCCAGCTTCCTTTCCTCTCTGCGGAGCCAGGTGCATTGGAAATACTGACATGACCATGGGGTCAGCAAGAGGCTCCTGCTCCCCTGCCATGAGCTCCCTCTGCAGTCTGAGCATCCCTGCCTGTGGAGCACATCCACCACCACAGCAGCCCCAGAGAGCCTCACCTGATCTCCTAAATGGGAGTCTCTGGGACAATCAGCCCTGACATTTCAGGAAGAAGTGATTTCACAGCTCCTGCCTGGCTGCCCTGCCAGCCCTGCCTCTCCTGCCATGGCACTGCCAGCCTGGGGAGCACCTTTCACCCTCACTGTCATCACTGCTCTGCTGATGCTCTGAGAGCATCACTGCTCTCCAGCCACCACCTCCTCCCCTCTCTCTTGGCATGCTGCCATCCAAACTCGCTGGGGAGCTTCAGGATTTTTTATTCTCTGGTGGGAAATTTCATTTGGCCCTTTCAAGTGGGACAAGAACAGATATTAGATTTGTTGACAATGAAGTTCTTTTATCTGAATTCAACAAAAGAGGTACAATGAAAAGATTGCAGCTGTTGAACAAAAGAACCAGACCTATTACAGAGTTCATATGCATTTACAAGTGGCACATCAGTGAAGGCCCTCCTCCATCACTCTTAGAGATGTACCCTCCTTCCACAGAAAACTTGTTAATCTCTCCCTCAGCTCTGCCTGCTGTACATACCCTTGAGAGAACATGGTGTTTGACTGTCTTGCCAGATCCTGCAATGACAGAACTGCTATTAGCAGGTAAAAACTACATGAAGGTGTTTTATCTTTCTGTAGGTCTTATAGGTCTCCTCAATGCAGGATGTGACATCAAGTTAGAACAGCAGATGCCTCAGGTTGTAATTAAATTCTAAGACCACCATTGCCCTAGTGAATAGATACTACTTTAGCACATATTTAGAAAGATGAAGAGGTAGACAGAAAAATAATATCATAGATGGATTGGTAGGTGGATAGATTTCAGTCAGAAATGAAATTAAATTTGCAATTATTTTCTTCTGTGATTAAGTCACACAGCTACTTAAAAAGTATTTCCTAAAATTTAAGGTAAAAAAATCAACTCTGTCAAAAAGGAACTCAAACCTGGCAATGGAAACTGAAAGGAGCCCCAGATCCCACATAACTGTTATCTGACATCATACAGCAACTGCACACGGTAGCGATGACAACAGGGCATCTATTAACTAGAGAAAACCCTAATGAAATTTGTGGGCTTGCAGTCAGTCAATCCTGCAAAAATAGCAAGTGTTAGCCCTCATGCCAATGAACCAAGCACATGAGAGCAGGATTGTAAAGCAAAAGCTTTACAAGCTCACCAAGGTGGCCCAGGCACCGGGTCAAGAGCTGAGCTAAGAGTTAAAGAGAGCATGACCATCCCTGAATTCCTGCCCTGTGGCAGTGCCCAGCACAGCTGGCAAGTGCCAGAGCCCCACAAGGCAGCTTGAACTGCTGCCAGTTGGACTTTCCTTAGAAACACTGAGAGCCCAGTCCTGCTGGAGCACAGTTTGTGTTGGCTTCCCTCTCCCCATGGCCCTTACTCAGGAGATGGAGCAGGCACCAGGCAGGCTCCACACGCCTCATGGCACTGGGTGTCTGCAGAGAAGCGTGGAGCTCCTGGGCAGAGGGAGCTTCCCTGGCTCCTTTTTGAAGACTTGCATTCATGTACAAAGTCATAATTACACTGGACAAGCAGCAACCATTAGGATTAACTAATAGTTTATTCCTAGCACCTTGTCCATTTGTAAAATCTCAGAAACTTAATTTACGTCCTGACATATCCAAGCAACAGATTTGTACTTAGAATAAACCATGGTTTCTAACTTCTAAGCAACAAGAACATGTGCATTACTTGATTTACAGTTGTTTGTTTTTTTTTTTTGCTAATCCTATATTATCTTCAAGATCTTGAGAGCTGTTACAAAATTCAGATGGAGAGTGCAGAACTCACCCTCCAGGTGCAAAGCCACAGGTCCCCTGTTCCCAGGACATTAGAGGTGCCTTTGTCACCTTGCTGGATTCCACATGCAGAGCTCCAGGTACGCCACTGAGGCTCTGAGCTTGAGGTTCAGAGCACTTCTGTGGACAAGTGGTGCCATTCAGCAAAGCCTGCAGCAAAGCCATGGAAATTTTTCATTGACTTCTGCACAACTCAGCATTTGCTTTGCTCTAATGAATGAATTAAATGTTCAGCTGATTACTTCATGCAGCTTCTACTCCCAATATTAAACCATTGCTTCATTCTCTATTCCTGTACCTTTACCAAATAGTAGTAGATTATTTTGTGGGATAACCTCATTTTCCTTCCTTTCTTCCAGTGCCTTTCTAAGGCAGAAAAAAAAAAAAAAGGCACAACCAATGAGCTGGACCTCATTAGAGCATAAAGGGATTTTAGGCTCCCTCCTCATCCCAAGTGGCTTTGGCAGTTTCCTTTTATTCTTTAACATTGTATTATTTACACAGCTGCTCCACTAACTTTTTCTTGTTATATGCTTATTTATTTCTTCTTATTTTTTAAAATTTTAAATTTCTCTCTTTAGATTTTAGAACAGCATCAATTTATTTTTACCGCTTCAAAAATTATTTGCTTGTAATTAAACCTGCAAATCTAATAGTGCCTAAATGTAAGAGTGACCTGTGTTTATGAGGGGGACCCAGGGGCAGGTTTTGAAAGCTGAACCACATCATTTCACGATCCATAATCAGCTTTTAGGGGTTTTCTATTATTATTTCAAGGACCAGGTGTCTAAAAAGGTATCATTTTTCTCACTAGCTATTGCTGGATGTTTTAAAAAAGGTATTAATGCAGCTGTACAGGTTATAGCTGAGTGTGTGACTGCCCGCTGGATTTACACGCACAATTACCCCAAAAGCACACAACCCTCCAGACTCACACATGCAAAAAGCCTCTTGGCTGGAAAACTCTTGGCATGGATGCTCCATTTCCATATGCAGTCACACTGAATATGCATATACATTAGGTGCAGGAGCACACATACATTTTTCAAACGGGAGGCCTTGGTGTGAACCTAAAGAAGAAAAGACAAATGCTGCAAAAAATGGGGTTTAGGTCAAATTCAGTGAGCAAGGATTAATATGCTGGGTTGTACTCATGTGCCTTGTACCAATGCACATAATTTTCTGCAATTAAATATGCAAAAAGATGTGTAGTTTTAGGGTTTTTTCCTTTGTGCCTTTAAATCCTTTGAAAATTTATAATCTTTAATTTTCTCTTTCTGATTCTAATAGATGAAAACCAGCCCAATGTAAATTTTTGTCAAAAACAGACAACTCAACAGAAAAAAAGTGTTTCTGAGTATTAACATGTTTGAAAATCAGGCAACCAAAGACTGCAAAGACAGACTTAGGTGTCTGAATTAAGACACCTATTTTTTAAAACCTTGGCTTTGAAAATAAAGTATCTGAATGTATATAGAAAATATAAATCACCAGTCACTTTTATTACATGTATGTTTATATAAAGACCTTAGAACACATTTTTAAAATGTAAACGTTCCTTAGTATGTTTAACTATGTGTCTAAAGAAGATGTAGGACAGAAAGAAAACAAAATTTGACAAATGTTTCTGATCAATCCTGAAGAAATCAATAGGAATTCACTCACAGCATGATTTCATTTAACTTTCCATGCTAGGAATAGTAACCTGGCCTTCTGTTAAAGCAAAAGCATTCATACTTCTTAGCGATTTAATTCTCATGTCAACATGTATCAGGCAGGCAGAGAATGGTTTGGAGACTGGGAGGGAAAGGAGGAATGGATGGAAACACACGGAAATTGTGTGGACTGAGCTGTATGGTTGGATGACTTCATTTCACCAAAACCAGCTTTTAATAGAAAACGGGGTTTTCATTGAGATGCATATTTCCCTTCCCCTTTGAGGGAGCAGAAAGTGCCTGTTCCTCAAAACATCTTTTAATGTTTATTTGAAAAATATCTAGCACCCAAGAAAAGGAACAGCTTAATAAGGAGAAGAGAGAAGAGCCATTGAATCCTGAGCAGTGCATCGGTTCCTTGGTGGGAGCCAGAGCCTGGCTGTCTGGGGTGTCCCCCATCCTGCAGCCATGCACCCCACAGCACCCAGCAGTTTGGCATCTCCATCATGCACACTCTTAGTGTGCCACTGTAACACAACAAGAAGAGGGGACAAGCCCAGACAACAAGACAACGAAGAAGAGAATGCAACCACAGCTCTTGTGAATTAACTTGGGGTTTTTTTTTTTGGCCAAAAGGGTAAGTATTTTGGCCCATAACTCAAATATCACAACAGAGAATTTTGTTTTGGAAATGTCATCCGTTTGGTTTGGTTTTTTTTTTTTTTTTTCCAAAATCAGACTGGAGTGAAGACAGCTCTGCTTTCCACCTTCCCAAGCAAGGCAAAACTGTTGGCACTCCAAGCTCCCATATTGAACTTGCTTCTACTCCCTTAGCAGACCAGAACCTTGCATGGTGTATGGAAACCAATGGAGCATTCAAACCCAGAGAACATCTGGTTTACAGTATTTTCTTCTTGCTTTTTCATGGTTGTGCTCCTGGAAGCACATTTGGGTCCACAAGTGCGGGTGTGCACGTATGTCTGTTCTTATTTATTCTAAATATAAGCTGTTTTCTGAAAGGGCATTATTCATACAGAGATGAAAGAGCACTGTCCTTCTTAGAAGTCTGGTTCAAAACCTGAAGTTGACACTGGGTGCCATATTGGACTAAAGCAAAGTGTGGAAAGAGTGTTCTCCAAATTCTGAGAGAATCCTGGTTGAAAAGTTATGGGTAATGAAAAAGATCCCAGCTTTGCTGCCTCACTGAATCCCCAGTTATATATAAAGCAGATGTCATCTTTGCAATATGCAATATGTAGGCTAAGAAACTTTATCAGCCAGTGACATCTGAGGGTGACATTGCTTTGAAATGCACCTTTCTATCTGTGTACACACAAAATTATGTGTGCTCACACACACACAGTCTATGTGGCTTAAACACTGTGATTTATAATGATTTTTCCCATCAGGAGCCAGATTTGACTGACCATAGAATTCATACAAAAAAAGACAAAAAATTGTTTTACTTTCAGGCTGAACTGATGAGTGAATATGCAAACGGAAACACCACAAAATCCAGTTTCAGTCCTGAAACTGAAGAGGCTGAAGAGGCTCTATTATTATGATCTTTATTTTCATTATTTTTGTGGGCAAAGTATGAAGCAAAATAGCTGTGTCTCTTTAGCTGCCTGAACAATAGAAAAGTTTATGCAGCTCTTGAGCTGAAATGTTTTTGACAGTTTTCAATTTTAGTTCTTTTGATTTGGTAAGAAATCTGCAAAAATATGATTTTGAAAATCACCAGTTTCATGCTTTATTCCTTTCTCAAAATTAGACTATATTGTCCAACTCCTCTTCACTTACTGTGTCTGAGGGAATCCTAGAAAATAGCTGGGAAGAATCAGTGCTGGGCTGTTGCTTAGAAACTGCCTGGGTTTCTATAATATTGACTGATGTAATAGTTATATTGCCCACTTGCATCTGTTAACAAGCAATACAACAGAATCCACAGGTACCAATAAAGAAAAAAAACCTGGAATTCATTACTTTCCTTGAAAATTCATCAGTGCTTTTTCTAGCTTGGCAAAATGTTTTTCTCAGGTGCTAATTAATAAAATAGGAGATGTATTGCCTCTACATATATCTATTTTATTTGGATTTATATATTTTGCCCCAGGGAAAAGATGTTGTTAAGAATGTGGTGTGTTATTATAATTACAATTTTGCAATGCCATAGAAAACTATGAGGTATGAGCTGTGGTTCTGTGGGATTTACTTCACTGAGAGCTATAGTGTGGCAATATGACCATTTTCTTAATGTGTTTTAAAAAGAAGTAATATGGGTGTCTTTGTAAAATCAGTAGGACGGGACATTTCTGATGAGTGCTATTAGTAGACTCTCAGCAAAGCCCAAGCAACAGATGAACTGTCTTACCTTACTAGTGTCAGCATTCCCAAATCCAGGGGTGTAAAAAGAGCAGATGAAATGATGAGAGCAACAAGATGGACTCCACAACCACTCATGTGAAAATGTTGTACTTCTATGTAAAAAAAAAAAAAATTAAAATTAACTTTTAAGGTACAATAATGAAAATTTCTCTCTTAAGGACTGGGACTACAAATTTTCCAACAAAAGGCAAGATGCAAACTCATGTAATTGCTGATGCTGGGGTATGAGGAAAGCACCTGAGAGTTAAGTGAACCGGCAACACTTTGCAGCCCAAGCCACAGCTGCTCACTCCTCACCTGAGTGTGACCCAAAGCCCAGCACAGCTGCTGGACACACACCTGTTCAGTGCTCTGGACAGCCCTATGGCCCTGCCAAATAAGAGAGATGCTTCACTTGTGTGCACTGTCCTTAGAGAACATGCTCACTCCTCACGTGGGAGTTCCACGCTGCCGTGGATACAGCTCCTTTTGGAGGCTCCTGATTGAAGTGCTTTTACAAGCCCACCCCCAGCAACTGGCTTCCTGCATTTTGAGGAGACATAATAAAATGATTGCAGCCCAACCCTCAGTTATTAAGTGTGGGGGAAAGCACAGGAAGAGTTGTAGGGAAGAGGACACTCCGTGACAGTTTTTGTAAGTAAATCTTACTCGAGGGAGGGCAGCTACTGCTTAGATGGATTACATTTGGCTCTATCTGGGGGCCTAGATTTGTGAGGGAAAACAGTTTAAACTCCTGGTTTGCCATTCCACTTGTTCTCAGCAGGCAGAGGAATTGTGTTGGAGTACAGCAAAAGCTGAGGTTGTTCAGTGACAACAAACGCGGGGGCGGATGCTCATCGCCAGGCATGGGGATTTGGGAATGCAACTCACATTAGTGTTAATGGGAGTTACACGCCTAAATCCCTGCCCTTCAACATGATAATACATAATATACCCCTTAATTTTTAATTCACCAGGGTCTCAATTTTAAAGCATTTTCATATAGTTTGTCCTAATTATAATCATTTTTAATGACAGCTTAAAAATTTCACATGACTGTCTTATCACATACGGTACTTAATTTCTCAAGTGAACAGTTTCCATGTGGTGTATTCTGGGAATTTTGAGAACTAAAACACTAAGGAAAAAACTACTTTGTATAATCAAATGAGATGTTATTATTCCACTCTGTTTTATATACACTGGAACAGAGTTTCTCACAATAATGGTGACCATTTTGAAAAGCACTTAAAACTGAGACAATTTTTTGTTTTGGAACATTATTGGCTTAATCTCAACGTTGTGGACCAGGGCTTTTGGTCTACCTCTCATGGCTTGTATTAGTGTAAATTAGTAGGTAATTAATAGTTAGTAGGTAATTATTAGTTAGTTAGCAGGCTTTGGGGAGGCTTCAGCCTATAAGTAATTTTTCATTTTCTCTAGGACTTGATATATACAGCTCTACTGATATATACTATAGGACTCTGAATATACTGTTACAACATCACTATTTTTATATTAATATATTATTGGTATATTAGCATTATATGTTATCTCATTCTACAATAATATACCTATTTATTATTATACTGTTAGGTAGTATACATAATGACTGTATTAGTAATACATTAATCTATTAATTATTATATTAATTATTATATTGATGTGCAGCAGACAAGCACTCACACATTGGATCAGAAGGACAAATGGCCAAGTTTAGAGCAGGGCCTCACACCCCATATCAGATGTTGGCCTTGCCTTCAGCATCTCAACAGGCAGGAAAACCAGTAATTACTGGAGTAACTGGTCTTGCATCACACACATAACAGAGGACCATGTGCCATGAGCCCAGCATCCAGAAACATGCCAAGGACCTTCCTCACCATTCCATGTGCCCCACAAAGCATCCCTGTACCAGCCTACTGGAACCCAACCACAACAGGCACGGACATAGAATTTCACCAGCAACTGCTGCATGTCCCGTTTGAAGCATTTCCCTGCTCTCCATCCAGGCCTTTTGAGTTCTCTTATTTCAGTTTCTTCAACTAATGGCTTTCTAGGTTGCCTTCATGTTGATTAAACCAAGTCCTGTTTTATTTTTAGCTCTTCGCTTTCAGATGGAGCAATATATTTTTTACTACTTACAGGTATAGAAAGGACCACTGCCAGAAAATACATGATGAAATAGCCAGCAAAGATTTCAAAACCCACCTAAGTGACTTAAAAACATACGTGCTATTTTCAAGTGATGGAGGGATTAGACACCAAGTGCCATGTTTAGCAACAGATTTTAAAAAATAATTACTTACCTATGGAGAGCACGTATGACTTAAAAAAATTTCTCAACAATTAGCATTAGTAATTAATAATATTTTAAATGTTTGATTTCAGCTGTGCTCAAGAAGTCATTTGTTTAGTCAGGGGAGAAAACACTCCTGTATGCCCTGAGGTTACTAGATGTCTTTGGACATCTTCATTCTGAACAATTTCGGAGTGCAAATAGGACTTGGACTTTTGTCATGAGACTATTCTTGAAAGTTTTGCCTGAGAACAAACTTTGTCCTGCAGTTTAATTTTGGATACGTCTACCTTGCTTTCCATTAGTCGGAAAGAAATGAAGTGGACTTTATCTTAAAGCACACAAAAATGTTGGACTGCACTAGAATGTCTGAGTCCATGTTTTATATATCCTCTAATTACTGAACAACCATGACTATAGAGAGGAAATAACTTGCCAAATTAGTAGCCTTCAAACTGTCGCTTTTTATAAAGAGTAAATGATAAAAAGAAATGTAGCACTCATTTGTTAGTCATTTTTATGGGTAGCTTTAATCTGTTTTGTGTGTAGACTCCAGTTGTTGGTATTGTTTCCACTAAAAGAAAAATAATTTGGCTGCTGCTGCAACATTTTAAGCTTTCACTGTTACTATAAAAACAATCCCCAGGAGATTTTTTTTTTTTAGTCTCCTTGTATTGCTGGTTTGCAAGGACTTAGGAAGTAAAAGTTTAAAACGGCCTGGTAACAGACAAATCACTTTTAAAAGCCAGCATTGTACTGGCCTGGGAGTGCTACAGGAAAAGCTACTTTAAAAAAAAAAAAAAAAAGAAAATGCAACAGTACAAAAGCTAAGCAAGCCTAATTATTTTTTAAACAAATATATGGAGGTCATCTAAACTATGAATGCATGAGAGGCCTTTTCCTACATGTGAATTGTCAGATCCATGCTGGATAGGCATCCAGGCAGAGCTCGGCTTTGTAACGCTGCTCCCAGTAGGAAGGCATCTCAGCGTTTGAGTAATGTACTTTAAAACAACAACGCACTTTTTCTGAACGCATTAAGGGTGAAGTTTTCAAACTGGGGTACCTAAAGATAGATCTGTCTTGTGACAGCACAGAGCTATCTCTGGTCAAGAGTTTTGGTGTAGCCTGGGGCTTTTTGGGTAGGTGTGTTAAATAACAGATTTTCAGTGACTGCAGCTAAAAGTTTGTGATTTTCTAATTTTGGTGGAGAGGTTTGTCAGTAATGAAAGTGCCGCCTGAGGTCTTCAAAATATTTCAAATAAATAGACCAGGCTTTTCAGTGGTGTACAAGAAAGAGAGGAACAGAAGTCCCACTGGGATTTAAAGAGATTTGGGTGTTCAGCTCCTACAAACTCCCTTGCAAATCCCAGTCCTCTTTCGTAAATGACGGCTGAATCTCGACAGATTTGGTGGTTCATTTTGGCTCATTGTCTGCATCCGCTCAGGCTGGAAGCTGGCCCGGGAATTTCGTTAGACCATGAGAAGTTTCCAGGAGAGTTTTCAGCTCTTGGTTCCCAGGTATCTGAGGCTCTGCCACTTCCACTTCCCCCAGCCAGAAAACGCAGAGACGTGCAACCGTTTGCGAAAAAGGCTGGCCAAACCCTTTCTGAATCAAAGGAATATTCATGTTTTGGATCAAAGACTGGGGGAAGGATTTGACTAGCTCCTGCATTCTCTGTCCTGTGCTGCCAATGTCTGGGCCTAAATTATATCCATTGGCCAACTTAGAACATCTTATTGAGGTTATTTTTTAGCACAAGTAAAATAAATAGTATCAGGTTTTGATCCTTAGGAGGAACCATGCAAAACCGTTCTTTAGCATATCTTGTTTTTAAGACTCCAAGTCTCCATTTTCAAATCTCTGGGTCTAGAGCCAGGCTCCAAAATATATCTTGACGCATGCAAAGCAATCATCTTATCATCTTTCTACGGGAAACCGCTGAGCACCTGCTGCTTCTCCTCCTGACGCCCTCCTCATGGCAAACGAAGTCATTTCTGCACGGGCCAAGCACCTCCATCTGGCCTCAAAGAACCTTCCAGGACCTGAGAGCAACTGAGGAAGGCTCAGCCCCAGACATCAGCATGGATGCCTTAGGCTGGGGTGGCTCTGGGAGCTCTAGCTGTGGTCCAGGCACGCAGCTAGAGCAGAACAAAAGGACAATCACTGTGTCAGAGGGCTCACACTGGATGTGCCAGACTTCACATTACACTCTCAAAAGGCTAAAACAACGCTCTGGCAATTAGCACGTGTAAAGCCCTCAGCTATTTATGTCCTAGGAAATAGCTTGGATTTTATTATTTTTGGGTTAAGCCATTCCAAACGGCAAAGCAGCAGTTATTTGTCTGCCATCTATTGATGTGCTGTCTTGATCTCTAATCGAGGCCGAGGGGGATACATTTCCACCTTTAATCCTTCAAACTTTCTAATGCTTTCATGTACAAATGTATACAGTAACTTGGCATTAGCATTCCACAAATATGCAAATTGTCTGTCAGATTGGACAGGCTGCATGCATTTGAAGTTGTGTTGACAGCCTACAGAAAAAAGACATTCTCAGCTCAAACATGAACAAGATGTTTATATCCTTTTTCCCTAAAAACATACATTTTATGTTTTAAGCAGAGATGGGAGCAAACTGCAAAATTTGGATCAAGACATCTTTTGCACCCATAAAATTTGGGGATGTCTGCATCAGGGGATTTTGATTCAGCTGGCTCTTGGAAAGGGGAAATTCAGCTCAGATCTGGCTTATGTTCCAGCCTTCACAAAATACAGTGGGAATTTGCACATGAGCCTCTGTTTCCAAGTAGGTTAACGCATAAAAGAAGCGGCTCAGAAGGTGTCATTATACTCTAGTGAGCTTTGCAGTTGGTGGCAACAGCAGTTACCTGACAAAGCACCATCTTGCCAGTCAACAGAAAAGGAAGCTGTAGAGCCCAGCACCCCTCCTGGCCCAGGGAAAGAGAACCAGAAACAGCAGTCGGAGCTCGTGGAAGCTCCTTGTGCGGGGGGCACTGACAGGCACAGATGCAAAAGGCATGGGTAGATCAATCTAGGCATCCACCTCCAGAATTCAGCCCCTCAGGAGCTCTCACCTGGGGGCTGCAGAGTCCTGCAGACCCTCCAATGGTATCAACACATGTGGGTGTCTGTGTGAACCCAGATGAACTTGTATTCTTTTTTTAAGCACATGCCCCATATCATGCAGACTCATAAAAGCAAGGTGTTTATCTCCCTGACTTCAACGAAATTCATAAACCAAGAGTTTTGTCAGCAAGGCTATAGACAAATGTCCTCTTTGACTATATATTTCTAAGTATGTTAACTTAAACACTATCTTAACTAACTACTTATCTAGGATCCTTGCCTTGAAATGAAGGACTGAACTACCATTTTCTTCCAGCCTACCATGAGGGTGTAGCAAACTAGATGCCTATGGCTCTGGCATATTGTCTGCTCCAGTGGAATATTATCCTAAATTGTGACTCAACATGGAATAAAAAGCTATTTAATGAGTGAATGCATTGAGAGCTGTGATTCAGACAAAAACCTTATCTAACAGGTGTATTTTGATACCCTGCATCTGGACATCCTGTACAAGCCGTCATAAGGTCTGGAGCAAATTTTTGGTACAGAGGCTTCTTCTGCAGCTCATTGAAAAATTAGTTTCAGTGGTAAGGATCCACTGAAGAAAGCAAGGAATATCCCCATGACGTCAAGTCCCAGGAAGCTAAAGAATCTGAAGTAATGAGTCTCTTTGGAGCACAAGCTGAAATTCTGTCAATTAAAAATCTTTCCTGTAGCAAACCGCAGATGATTTGAAGGAGTGGAAAGTTAAAAGAGGGAAGATTTAGAACTTTAAATACATTTTATGGAAAACACTGGAGCTTTCCTGACTTCACTGTCAGGAAGACCAAAGGGAAAACATTAGACTTGGGTTCCTCCAGCATTCACCAGCTAATTTCCCGTGGCTGTATAAATTGGGCATGCCCGTGACACCACAGAAGCTTTGATACCAACTACCTTGGCTCCTGCTGGAGCTCTCTGGGGATCCACTCTTTACTGTGCAGTTCCCAAAAACCCAACCCTAGCAACCTCCTGACTCCTTCTCATTTGCAAAGCCTGTGCTTTAGGTTTTCCATGTGGCAGGGACTGTTACGAAGCCATGAGAGCTGTGGACTCACTGGCTGCCTTTTGGTATGCATGCACTGACCAGGTTCTGGGTCGTGTGCCAGAGCTGTCTGCTGAGACACTGAGTGCTGGCCAAAGACCCTCGCTTCATATTCCAGCCTGGCGAATGCCAGATAGCTGTTAACTTCATCAGGCAGGCAAAATTACTATCACTAGGCCATCAAGCATGGAAATAAGGTCACTTCATATTTCCCAGGAGAGCCTTGGGAGGCTGGAGCTGCTCAGTGTGCCCCAGACCAGTGGGAGAGCATGTGAAGCTTGTGTTGGATTTATGGAATTCAATCTTAAGCTATGCCAGCCCATATTTTAGCAGCCATTTCAGAGGCCTAATTCTCCTGTATGGGTATGGATTGTTTGCCAGCAACAACAGCACTGAAAAGATCGGCAGCATCCGATGGAACACCTTCAAAGAACGTTCTTTGATAGCTTCCCAGAAGTAAAGAAGGGACAACTGGTGCCAGAAGAATGGCTCAGAATAGGAATGAGAAACCTAGCTGTAAAGAACAATAAGTGTATCAGCAGCCTGCTCTGACAAACAGGACATAATCACTTGCAGGATGAGGCCCCGGCGCTGCTGCGGTGCTGGTGATTCGTGTGGTCCTCAGGAGAGCTGACAGCAGGAACTATGCCTTTGCTTACTTTGTACAAGTAGATAACTCAGCGAGAGCAGAGAAATCATTTGACAGAGGCCAGATTCAGAAGGCATCTGAAATGTCTTTCTTTAAAGATAATCATGTTAGGAATCAAAAGGGGTCTAATGTTAGAGACTTGCCTTTCAAATGCAACAAATGATTATACCTGTCAAGATTTATGGACAGATTTATTTATGTTGACAGAGGGACCACTAATAGTTTGACAAATGAGAAGTCTTGACAGATACAACAGATATGTTCAAGTATATTTCCTCCTGTTTGAAATAGGAAATGAGTGAGTTATGACAAGCCTGTAATGTATATTGATACGACTTTTCCTAGGCTCCTTCTACAGAAGTAGATGCATTCTACAGTGCTGGATACTGATCTGGAAAGCCAGTTATAACCCTAATCATCAGTAACCCTCTATCTTCCTCCATCAAGAAAGTATTTAAAAAGGCTAATTTAGAGAAAACAGGAAGGAAAGCTTTTCCAGGTTGCGCTCCTGGATGGAAAACTTAACTTCCAAAGTAAGGCAAGAATCTAGAGGAAAGAAATATTAGGATCTCAGGAAGCTTTATATTTAGAATAATTGCTAGCCAGGGACTTTTCATGTAAATTCACAGCAAACCTAATACTTCTTCCCAGCACAGAATGCCAGGCATCATTGTACCATAGAGACTTGTGGTCAGCTCCAGCCACGACAGATCTATCCCAAGGCCTGCTGCAGTCCTACAGCAGGGAACAATTCCATGCTAAAACCCCTTTCAGGAAAGATATAGAAAAGCAATCGCTATGCATTAGCATCTGATCAAAGGCCAGTCCAACAAACAAGACACCAACAGTTTCAATGGACTTTGCCTCAGGCTCTGAGATCTTTTAGGAGTTTTATGTAGGATCGTGCAACCATTACATCCCCAGCTGTGAAAGACAGAACAACCTGTTAAGTGCTGCTCTACCATGCAGCAGTGTTTAAATGCTACTTTCATTTAACAGACAGTGACTAACTCTTCATTTAAGTACAAGAATTCCAACCTTCTCACAGTGTGGAAGCTCTGGACAATGAAGCAAGGAGAGACTGGAAGGAGAATCCCACTTTGTTGCTCCAAAGGCTGCCATCCTCTCCAAAATGGGAATGTGGTAAGCACTGATGAAGCAATACTTGGTACCAGACCACTGTCTGTCATTTGCTGTTGGTTTGGCTACCAGACCCACATTTTCAAACAACAATGGGACAAATTACCACATCCCCCAAGGCTTTACAACAAACACAAACAAGCAATTAAACAAACAAGTGCTCTTGTCACTCAGCAATTAAAGCATTTCCCATCCCTTAATAAAAGCTGATCAAGTTTCCACATATTAATGCGACTTTGCACACTTGATCGGTTTATCACATTAAGAACCCATCCTGTGTCTTTGGCCGATTAAAGTCAATCTGGCTGCCCTCCCTGGAGATCCCCCCAGGAAGGGGTAGGGAACAGCCATTTTTGAGCCAAGAGTATGTCTGACATCGAAATGCATTTAACTAAAGCACAATGGGTAATGTTGTTCACGCAAAAAACATTTTGGTGTTTCAAAAAACCATTAGAGGGCATCAAGGGAGGACTGGAGTTTTGAAAAAGAATGAACCTTGACAGGCTAAACTAACTATTGCTCTTTCACCAGCATACTCACTTGCCTGGAAAACTCCGGAAGGCCTATTAATTATTTTGGGGTTGTTCATCTGAGCTGGCAATTGCCAATCGCATCAGTCTGTGACATTCCAGGGGCCGACAGTGCCATCTCCTTTATATAAACCTGTTAAATTACTAATATAATGAAGTATCTCAGCCTAAAACCCACTCTCAGTCTCCTTTATCAGTTTTGCATCTGGTTTTCTCTGAGGTTGAAAAACAAAGCACACCCCAAACACTTACCTCCTTGCCAGTCATTTTGTGCACACTGTTCTCTGTTTTAAAAAAAAGAAAGAAAGTCTGCTCTGTAATTACCAGACACAGCCGTGGGAGTGGTTAATCTTTTAAAGCAACATTATGAATTATAATACCAAGTGTATACTTCATTGTGGTAATCCTGCAGTAATGCAAGCAATATTAGCATGTTCTGGGAGGCAGAGTACTGCCAGGGGACCAGGAATGCTTGCAGGAGAAGAAAAGGGGAAGATTTCACAGTAATGAAAACGATGTTGTGTTTAGTCCCACAAGCTAAAAACAAACTAAATATTTATGATAAACGAGAAGAATAAGGAGGATTATGGTGTCATTCACTGTAGAATAAAATATTACCTAATCTAAACATTTACATAAATAGCAGAAGGATAATGCACGCTGAATTTAGATGGTTCAAAGAGAGGAGGAAATTAACTGTAACAACAGCATAAGTGTTGCTGTGCACAGTGGTGGGTGCTCCTGGGGCTCCTCACCTCTCTGTACCACAGAGGCCAGCACTGCAATGGCATTTGGGGCTACCAGACCTCAGATCATAAAGAATGGAAGACATCTTCCTGATCTGTGATGGAAAAGCATCCAACTCCATCTAAGGAGTTTTCTGGTTGACCTCTACCACCTGAAATGGGAAAAAAAAAATAAAATTACATTACCTGACAGTGCTGGCAGGCTCAACAGGACTATCCCAAAAGGAGATGGAGCCAGCTGAGATGGGGTGTAGGCACCTGAATTCCACCCACATCCCCAGGTCCACCACTGCTGAGCTTTGATGGCAGCTGATCTGTTTGCCACATTTTTTTTTCCCTGGTGTCTCAAGCATAGTCAGACCCAAAAGCCTCATATGGATGGAGCTGTAAGGCTCAGCACCTGCCCCTGCCTGCTCTACCTGATGGGCAGAAGCCACCAGTGCCCAAACTTCAGGCTCTGCTCAGGACACAAAACCTGAGTTCACATCCTTTTGCATGAAAATAGCTGTTAAAGCACTTTTCTCCCATGCTAGCTTCATCTAGCCTTGCTTGCTCTCCATCTCTCTGAGTCTTTCAGGACCCTGGCAGTACCTTGAGTCCCATTGAAGCCTCTGGGGTTGTTTTGGGGCAGATGTCTGTAGGCAGAGAACTCCCTGCAGGATCGTGGCTGAAGCCTTCTGAATGCAGAGGCAATGCCAATGAACCACATCTTCCTGCAGCTGAAGCTGAATCACAGCTCTGCTTAAAATCATTTTCATTCGAGGCCTGTGTTCATTAATTAATTATATAAAATTTCCAGTTGGAAACCCTTATTCTTATTTGCATTTTGTTTGTACTGTGAAGTAGAAAATAATGCATACAAGGGAATAAACTATAGAAATTCCCTGTGATTAGGTAACATCTGAGGTAGCTTTTGTCAGCATCCTAAAAAACATAGTCAAGAGTAATGATATTTCTGAAGAATTGGAAACCTCCTAGAGAATACCATTGCAACACTATAACTCTCCAATAACATTTTTAAAACAATTCAGCAAACTCATGAAAACAGGTTTATACACAGTATTTCAGAAGGATCAGTCTACAAAAGTAACCCTGCAGAAATAGCACTGTAACATAATACATACATCTGAATATTCCACAAAAGGCATCATTTAGAACCACAGTGGCACTTTTGGATTGAAGAATGCCAACATGAGGGAGGACACTGAGTCACTCTGGTGCTCTCCCAGACCTAACTCAAAGCCCTAACTGAGGCTATTTTGCAAACAGACTCAAACTGGGATCCAAGCTAGTACAAGGATGTGCATTTAAACACGAGCGGTAAACTGCTGTGCAACTGTTTGAGGGAGAATTGATTTTCTTCTGGTTGAAATGTGCGAAGATCCCATGGTTTATCTGAAGAAGTAAACCTAAAGATAACAGTTTGGTAACCCAGGGTGATGTTTACAACTGTACTGAATGTGACAGCTTTCAAAGTATTATGTATATTTCTAAGGCTGTACATGTACAGCTCTGACAGCATGTCAGTTATAATTCTTGTAAAAAATGGATGTAATTTATTATGGTTCAAATATAGAATAAACTATATAAATGCTTCACCATAAAATACTAATTTCCTCATTGCTGAGGGGCTCATCTGCATTCTAAATAGCAGTAAAGATGTTTTAATTGAATAGGTTTTTCTTCCCTTTTCCTTGTCAACATGACTGGCTAGGGTTAAAATAGATGCACAGAACTGGAGAAAATCTCTGAACAATAAAGGAAATCTTAACCACAAACAGGACAACTATGCTACCAGAAGTTAGGGGTGAGCTGGGTTTTCATGTTCTGGGGGGGCAGCGTTGGAGGTTGCTCATGTGTGATTGATGGTACTTGTGAATAATACCGGTTGGCAGACATTAGTAACACTTTGTCTCACTTTTTGCTCAGTTGTTCACTTTTCTGCATTTGGCATGTTTTCATGTTTTTAATGGGAATTTTTCAGTCATGCATCTTTGACATGAAATAGCATGAAATGTGATGCCTCCGATTTTGAAGTATTTCCTTGCTGGCTGTATATGACATTAGTACAAAACTTATCATATGGAATTATCATCTTTGAAAGTAGCTTGCTTTTCAAGCTCCTTTATTTCCTCATCCCATGCACTGCAGAGAAATTTGTATGAATATTTTGCACTTAATTCTAATTTCATCCTAATGTATAGCCAGAGAAACTTCACTAGACTAAGCACTGGATTAAACAGGGCTAGGATTCAAAATTATCTCTCTGGTTGAACCTTAACATGAATATTGAAATTAAC